>NW_026732065.1:120000-356996 GCF_028476545.2 Physella acuta | reverse complement strand
ACGGCCCAGGTGTTAGGGGAGTCACGGGGCTCTTGGAGCTACCGGTTACATTACTGCACGGGTGATGGGTGTGACACATTGTTTCTTCCGGCAGAGCTCCCCCCCCTCCCCTCCCCCGAAAACAGTCTACCCTGGAAGAAACATTGGTGCGACACCTAATTAGATTTAGTCATCGAGTGTTGTAGCGAGACTTATTCCTAGTGTTGTGGGAACTTTTAAACGACTGTCTGTGGGGGGCCAACTTGCTCATATGTGATGCGCTCAGGATGACACTGCCGCCGGTTGTATTCAAGTAGTAACCTCATCCGTTTATGCAGGATCACGGGGCGCTAAATCACATATTTCCGTTAGGAGTCCCCACTCAAATATGTACAAATGTTAGGCCTATGACAGAAACCTTTCCGGGGCTGTACTCAACAGCTTCCCAAGTTTTCATGGCGATTGGGTGAATGATGCAGTAATGCAAAATAGACAGAAAAATGTTTTTCTCATGTACAACTGTATGTGGCCAGGTCACGCGTTGGATAACCTTCTGATTTAGGGGAGGGGGGGGGGACTAACAAAAAGCCAGACCCTCACACACCCCCATCTCTATGACGTCATTTATAAATAGTAATTGACTATTAATAATGTTCAATTAATTCTAAACGTAATTAATTTCTAAATAATTATATAAAAATAATCTTACCTGTCCTGTTTTGTGAATTAGATGTGCCTAATACTATGAAAGTAAATTAATATCTGTTGACTAGATCTAGATCTAGTGCTGTCTAGTGTCTGACAAAATGTGCTGAAGTGTTGAATCGTACGGTTAGGAAGTAGTTCATAAACGATACATTTATCTCCTCGATACTTGTGAGGTTGAGAAAGATAGGTGGGATAGGGGTCGGCTCGGAAAAAAAACTTGAAAGCGACAACAAAACGCCTTGATCTATGTACGTCAGCATCGCCAATTGTAAAACTTACTCAGGTGAGATTATTCCAAGTATAGACTTTAAAAGTTTACTATGATATTTCTCGTAAAAGCAAAAACAACTAACCATATATAAAACTGAAGTTTCTAGTATAGTATTATATTATTTTTTTTATTATTTGTAGGATGCAAGATACAAATTCAACCACTATCACAAACACATTAACATTGAAAAATGTACAATGGATTTCGGGTCCCTTACCAATGCCGCAAAGACGAAAGCCCACTTCATATGTAGCGGCTTTTCGTGCTATGGACTTTGTTGTTTTTTAAAAAGAATTTTGCCGACGACAGCGTGTGTTTGATTGTAGGGAAATAGAACTCGGCCTTGACAATGGTTAAAAAATACAACTATAAATAACTGTTTAAAATATGTAAAAAAAATTCGACAATTTTTGAACCCCCTTTTTGGTCCCCATCCCCTGCCTAATCCGCGACAGTACACTTTGGAGGATCGGTTAAACAGTTACGTGTCCTCTATTTAGCTATTAAAGAGGTGGGGGGCAACGAGTCAAAGAAGTCATTCAAATTTGAAGAGTTGCCTATATTTTACACTGTAGTTTGTGTAATGGATTTTATCTGTTGCGGAAGAGCGTGGTATAGTGACTGTAAAATAAAGATAATCGTACCGCAGCTAGTGTTTTTCTTTTACAAACCAAATATTAAGGCAAAAATGCACGAAAATTAAATTCAAAATTTAAAAAAATATTAATTTTGGTCAGCCGTGGGTGGGCCCCTAAACGGCCTGCCCCCCCCCCCCCCCCCCGGCGCATTGCGGGGACTGGAGGGACTGTAGTTCCGCCCATGTTCATCAGGTAAATGAACAACTACTGACTAGTGTCTTTAACAAAATGTGCAGGAGTGGTCAGTTTACAGTTCAGTAGTTCATAGACGGTTCGTTAATCTATGCATTACATCTTATTGTAAGATTAAGGGTGTGGTGAGGGGTAGAGGTGAGGGGTAGGGGTGAGAGGGGGCAGGGGAGAGAGTTGGGAAGGTTCATTGGAAGGGGGACAAGAAAGCGCCGATGAACATCTACATCAATAGTGCCGACTTTTTCCGGTCGTCTAGAAGACCAGGATAGTCGCCGCAACATTTCCCCAGCCCGATTTCAAAGTGTACCGGCACAGTCAAATTTCAGATGCTTCGCTGAAGGGAGATAACTTAAACTTTTACAAGTTTATTGATACAGTTGTTAAAGTAAAAATGAACGTAATTATAAATGTACGAGATCGAAATAAATAATTATATTTTTTGTAGAATTCAGGCCAGGTAGTTTAAACACACAATCATAGATATGTATTTTTAATAATGTAAACAATATAACAATGCTTTTTTGTTCTCCTAATCGACGCCACTAAAAAGAACGGTAGGCTGCGTCTTTGAAGTTGACTTTATGTCTGGCGGTCTCTCGAGCTATATAGTCTGTGCATTTTTATCAAAGACGTTTGCCGACTATCGTGTTTGTTTGTAACTGTAGAAGAAAGATAACTCGACCTCCACCTAATTTTTTTTTTTTTTTTTTTAAATAATTTAGCCAGGATTTTTGGGCCCCCAATCGGTCTGGGCCCCCCCGCATTGCGGGGTCTGGCGGCACTGTAGTTCCGCCCCTGAGTAGTAGTAGTAATACTACTACTACTACTACTACTACTACTACTACTACTACTACTACTAATAATAATAATAATAATAATAAAAGTAATGATTTTATAATAACAATAATAATAATAAAAGAAATAATAATAATATAAGTAATAATAATAAAACAAGTTTTACTATCACTATACTACGACGCGAAAAATAATACATGTAATAATGAAATTAATAAGAATAAAAGTAATAGTAATACTAATAATGCTAAAAATTTGAAAAATAAATGATAATCAAACGGAGATGATTTAAATTCCAAAAAAAAAAAATGTTCTTTGTAAAATACGATTTTTCGTTGCACCTACATCAAATAAAGACTTTTGCAGTACTTCAGGGCCTAGTAATATTTACATTATAAATGCCTGGTACGTATTTAAACTGATTAAATTCAGTGCTCGAGAGCAT
This sequence comes from Physella acuta, assembly GCF_028476545.2. Taxonomy (NCBI): domain Eukaryota; kingdom Metazoa; phylum Mollusca; class Gastropoda; family Physidae; genus Physella; species Physella acuta. Next base: position 353,968 of record NW_026732065.1, on the reverse strand, counting down.
TAAGTTTGAACATTCAATTCAAGGTCAATCTCCCTATTAGAGGTACATAAAAAGAAAGACATATTATATGTCAGAATCTCCGGTAAAGATATTCTATCATGCTCGTGACCGAAACCTTTGATGCGATATCATTAAACGATAAAGAAACAGTGAAGAAATAAATAAGTGTATCTATTTCTTTTTATACATTGGAAGTACCGTAATACAATATTTTATCATTTTTTATTCGTTATTTATTAAATGTTTAAAAAAAAAGCATTTGTAAGAACTTTAGTGCTTTTATTAAAGGCGGATATATAACATAGGACTGGTGGTGTTCTATAGTAAACAGATTTAAAGAAAGATTAATGTAGTTAGGGTTTGAGTTAGGGATACGGTTGATATTGTCATTAGCAGATTATATTTGTATTGAGTTCACAACGAGTAATCTAAAACTAACTTTTTAAAGAAGGTTCTATTTTTTGTGACAGTATCGGAAACAGGTGTAACACAAATTACATTTTAGACCCTTGAGATCTCGAGGCAGAGGCGTAACTAGGGGAGGGCGGGTAGGGCGGCCAACCCGGGTGCCGACCATATGGGGGCGCCGAACTGTCGAAAAATAAAATAAAAACTTCATTCTGATAGACTACTACTTGGCTAAACAGACTGATTTAAATTATTTGTGCATTGACTGGGTGACACAAAAATAGAAGGGTAATAAAGAGCGCTCCCAACCTTTTCAAATTCAGCGAGAATAACTTTTGATACATGGGAGGCTGTAACTGATATTTCGCGACGGGCGGCGGAATGGGTCGCTACGCCTCTGCAGATAGATGTGTTGGAGATAATCTTTTCCATTATTAAAATTAAGAACGAAGAAGAAGAAAAATAATGAATTATCGATGCTGCGTGTAACTGTCGACGTTAAAAATACATCCTAATACCTGTACCCTAACACTGCTAGTTAAAAAACAACAACTACAGAACAATAAATGCTGTATAAAGAACCTAATCACAACATACCGACATTGTCCTATCATCCCACGACAGTTTCTACAAATCACCGGGGACACAACCCATTACGAGTCAGATTACCATTAACTGATAAATAATGCGAGGAGATGTTATCTACTCCGTAGAGAAATCCACCATCACTTAAAAAAAAGTTGCTTTTATTAGATATAATACGGTAGACGATTTATAATTGGTTAGGGAATAACGCTCAATAGTCGCTAATGCTAAGGAGCGATATTTGATTCTTCATTTGTCGAGCAGGATAAGAAAACTCCTCCATAAAATGAAAGATTATTTTTCAGCTTTTTTTGAGGATACCATGTTATTTTAAGGTGGTTGGTTGTATATGGTCAGAGTCAGGTGATACAAAAATAAAGTACATTCTTTTTTAAAACTAATTGAAGATGAGGTGGGGTAAGTTAAGTTCGCCCGTACTATGACCTCGGTATATGAAGGGATGATATTATGATCAGTACTGTGCCGGGGCGCTTTTACTCTCCCTAAAGCGAATCCGGTACCCTTCATAGCTGAATAGACTCAGAGTCCTACTAAGGAAATTAGCCCTAGTTCCGAACACGAGACGTTCGGGTTACCGATTGAGCATTCAACTAATTCCTTTACAAAAATAGGATAATATCAATGTAAATGAAAAGAAAAAATTAAAAAAAACTTAATAAATATATGAAGCAATGTTAGGTTTTTTTTTATAAAAAAATATTTTCCAATTTCGGAAATTTCCTAATTCAAGAGAATAAATTTAATCAAGCATTCATTAAAATTTAATAAAATGTCATTGATTTCCTGCCAATTAAAATTCAAGAAAAATCTTTCTAGACGAAACAAAAAACTGAACTCGACATTATCTGATGATCATAATTCACAACGTTTTCTCATCCGTCATATACGCAACTCATCACAGCACATTCCTTGAATTATCTGAATTAATTTCTGAATTAATTAGACATAATATATCGTTAGATTAGGTTAATGCTGCATAATTATCAAGATGATGTTTGTGCTGAAATCGCAGAAGCAATTTAAAGGGAATTGAAGATTCGAAAACAACACCGGTATCAATTTGTGTGCACTTTGCAACAACCAACAAACAATGGTGATTGATTCGAAACGATTTTAAACTGCTACTCTCATTTCATGAAGTTATTAATAGTCATATTTTTGTTCTGTGATTACTGTCAGAGCCTGTATTTTTTCATAACTGCGAAGAAAATTCTATCATACTAATTCATTGTTAGGTATATCGTTTAACATATTGTAGGCCTACTAAACACATAAAATAAAGCTCTTTTCTTAGCCTCATTTACTTTCCCGTATTACAGTCCCAAGTCAGGACCAGGATTAGACTCGAATCTTTCGGTTTAGTAGCCGAATGATCTACCATTCGACCACGCCGCCGCTCTTCTTCTTTCTTCTTCGTTCTTAATTTTTAGTGTTGGGAGGGAACGAGCCTTATCTGCCAGAGGGTTTGAACTCGAGACTTTTTTCGAATTTATCAAGCATGAGCTTTGCCGACTCGACCATGCTTCCATCACAATTAAGGATTACGTGTCAACTGGTTATGCGCCATTGACTCCGATTTCAGCCTCCTTTTCGTTTGGGATTTGCTTCCAACCAAGAACAAACTACAAGGCAACAGTTGTTTAATTTTGGAGTTGTCTCTCCTAGAAGAGTGGCTGTCCACAGCTAACGAGCCTCATCTGCCCGAGGGTTCGAACTCGAGACTTTTCGGTTTAGCAACCATGAGCTTTACCGACTCGACCACGCCGAACCCTACGCCGCCGATAAAAACATATATTTCAATACAATCTTCTGTTTTAAGTTTTAAGTAAAACCTGGACATGCGATATACGCGTACGTCCAGTGGGGTAGGCAGGGCGGGGGTTAGCGGGGGTCATAACCACCCCCCCCACCCATAGACCCCTCGGTATATATATAAAGTATGAAGGGGGTGAAATCGAAAGTTTAAGGGGGGGGGGGGTGCAAATCGTAATTTTGGGGGGGGGGGGGGGGGGTGCAAATCGAAAGATTGTCCCCGGGTAAAAATTGGACCCCCGCCCCCTTGAGACGATCCTGGCTACGCCACTGCGTACGCCCAAGAAGACTGCATTCAAGCTCTGTTATCAATGGCAGTTGCCCATAGGTGGCTTAGGCACCAATAAATGCTGAAGGCAAATTTTGGAAAAAGATCGATGTTTTAAGAAACATTTAACTGCAATTTTGAGGGGGGAGCTGTAGGCTGATGTGTGACGTCATTTTAGAGGGGGGGGGGGGGGTCTGGCTTTTTGTGACAGAGGGGAGGGGGAGGGGGGTAAAAATCGTCCAAAAAGGATGACCACAAAGATTATTTTATTTATGGATGACTATTATCTTTAAAAAAAGAAACACATTTAAAAATAAAATTCTGCTGATTGTGACAATATGAGAAAAAAAATACCTATGAGTGAAAATATTTATCACCGTAACATTGGTAGGAGGTGTGACAGGGATCAAAGAAATACGTGTGGTAAATGATTGCCGCGATTTGTTGATCAGCTGCACTGTCAACACTGAATATTAATGCGCTGACAGCCGCATCGTTTACACTGCACGCAACGTGATGTTAATTGCACATCCATGCGAAAGTAGTGCGAGATAAAGAATAAAGGCAAAGAGAGACTACTCAGGTCATATTGGAAATAGATTACTTCCCCTAGTTAGAAACTGAATTGAAAGTGGATTGTTTATTTTTATTTATTTTTTTCCAAATATAACCACACATTTCTAAAGAAATTATACTGTTTATGCGTAGATTACAACCGCCGTTTTAGAAATTGTATATTTATTTATATTCGACCCTTAAGCAGCGGAAATAAAACTTTGTCTCTTATTTTTTCACGGAGTTCGTCGATGGATATTTACATACAATTCACATTAAAATGGGAAATAACCAAACAATATAAAAAATAAAAAAACCAAGCTTACGTAATTGGATTTGTCACCCCTTCGTTACGTCATTATAAAACGTTGCACATGTCCCTAGTTGTTCATTTAAAAAACAATTCCAGGTTGTTTAATAATCGGGGAAGGGGTGGGGGGTGGGGGGGGGGGGGGGTGGGGGGGGGGTGACACCATGAGGTTTCCACACCGGGTGACACCTGACCTAGCGACGCCGCTGTATGAATCACAGCAATATCAAATGTCATAGATAGAGTTTTCAAATAGCTGGATGTTTTTACAGGGTAGGACTATACTGACTCACCGCTTTTATTCTGTGTGAATCTCTGAACGCGTCTTAGATGTCCAACAAATATAGCTACAGTCCCAAGTACCCTGATGGTAAAGAGTAATGCTGACAACAATAAACAATATATAGCGAGAAATGACATTAAAAACTGGCAATGACATTTTGGTGAAAGGTAGGTAATCAAGTAAATGCAGTGCGTATTTCCCTTCAACGAATAAGCATATCTTTTTTTTTTAAATTTGTTTTTCTGTGATGGAAAGAGAATTAGGCAAATAATTAATAACATTTTTAGCTTGGGAAAAATATAGTTTTATATATAATAAAAATATTTTATATTATTTTATAAATAAAATTAATAACAAAATGGTAATAAAGAGCAATGTAAGAGAATTAAACTAACAAGCAGAAATGAAAACCTTTATATGACAATTTAAATTAGTAAAAATGTATGAGAAAAATATTAGAGCACTTTAAAAAATAAATAAAAGATAATACAAATAAAAACAATTCTTTTTTTAAAAATAAAACTACTATAATCCGTTAACAAAATAGTAATTTGTTATATATGACACTGTTTTTCTAATTATATTTAAATGAAAAAGGTTAAACAATAGGTAAAAATTATATAAACAATATGTAAACAAATGCTAGTGAAAATACGCAAGTATTCCAAAATAGGATATAATAAACCAGGAGGGATCTCCCCTAAACTTTCTCGAATATTCTTATATAAAATAACAGGGGATGGGAACTCGGGCTATAGACATGATTTTTAATCCATTTTAAATACTTAAAGTTTTAAAAATAGAATAAAATCTCGTAGACAAATTAATTGCACATCAAGTGAACGCCAAATAAAAAAGCGCATAATAGTGCGTAATATTATTATTAGTACTTTTAAAATTTACATTAGTTTTTTGAGAAATCGGAAGTAGCGTAAATTACTACTTCCGGTCAACGGAAATTACTCAAAATGTAACAGAAGGTAGAGAATTAGATCTTTTACTTACATGTGAAGTTTCATTTATCTATCTGAAATAGTACTCAAGTTATAGGCTTTTGAAAAATTCAAAGTAGGAAAAGTACCACTTCCGGTTATCGGAAATCGCTCAAAAGTTGATACGGATCTACGATTTTGATAAAATACTTATATATGAAATTTCATCAACCTAGCTGTAACGGTACTCAAGTTATCGTGTTTACACACGGACACACACACACACACACACACACACACACACACACACAGACATACAGACAGACACACAGACATACGGACAAGATTGCAAAATTATGTTTTTCCGTATCAGTGAGGTGTAAAACGTCGAGATTTGCAAAAATCTCGATTTTTTTTTGCACGATTACAAGACTTTCTCTATACTTCATATATACGAGAAAGCAAAAAGACAGAAAATAAAAATAAACCGGGAGTGATCTCCCCTAAACTTTCTCGAATATTCTAATATAACACTATGAAGATGGCAACTCGGGATATAGAGTCTAGACTTCTAGACATAATTTTTAATCCATTTTAATTACTCAAATTTTTAAAAATAGAATATAATCTCGTAGAAAAAAGTAATGCACACCAAGTGAACGCTAAATAAAGATGTGCATAATAGTGCGCAATCTTATTAGTACTTTATAAATTTACATGCGTTTTTTGAGAAATCGGAAATAGCGTAAATAAGTACTTCCGGTCAAAGGAAATTACTCAAAATTTGACAGAAGGTAGAGAATTAGATCTTTTACTTACATATCAAATTTCATTTATCTATCTGAAATAGTACTCAAGTTATAGGCTTTTGAAAATTTCAAAGTAGAAAAAGTACCACTTCCGGTTATCGGAAATCGCTCAAAAGTTGATACGGATCTACGATTTTGATAAAATACTTATATATGAAATTTCATCAACCTAGCTGTAACGGTACTCAAGTCATCGTGTTTACACACGGACACACACACACACACACACACACACAGACACACAGACATACGGACAAGATTGCAAAATTATGTTTTTCCGTATCAGTGAGATGTAAAACGTCGTGATTTGCAAAAATCTCGATTTTTCTTTTTGCACGATTACAAGACTTTCTCTATACTTCGTATATACGAGAAAGTAAAAATGTAAAAATTGTAAAAAAAAAAAAAAAAACCGGGAGTGATCTCCCCTAAACTTTCTCGAATATTCTTATATAAAACAACAGGGATGGGAACTCGGGCGACATGATTTTTAATCCATTTTAAATACTTAAAGTTTTAAAAATAGAATAAAATCTCGTAGACAAAAGAATTGCACATCAAGTGAATGCTAAATTAAAAAAGTGCATAATAGTGCGCAATATTATTAGTACTTTAAAAATTTACATTAGTTTTTTGAGAAATCGGAAGTAGCGTTAATTACTACTTCCGGTCAATGGAAATTACTCAAAATTTAACAGAAGGTAGAGAATTAGATCGTTTACTTACAAGTGAAATTTCATTTATCTATCTGAAATAGTACTCAAGTTATAGGCTTTTGAAAAATTCAAAGTAGAAAAAGTACCACTTCCGGTTATCGGAAATCGCTCAAAAGTTGATACGGATCTACGATTTTGATAAAATACTTATATATGAAATTTCATCAACCTAGCTGTAACGGTACTCAAGTTATCGTGTTTACACACGGACAGACACACACACACACAGACATACGGACAGAATTGCAAAGCCCAGTGTTTCAGACTGGATTACGCATAAAACCTCTTAATTTTGATAAATCTGGATTGATAATTTTTGCCCGATTAAAATAAGTCCTCTATACTTCGGATGTGATGAAGGACTGAGGTGTAATACGGTGAAAATTGTTAAAATTTCAAGTGATTTTTGTGCACGATTACAATACTTTCTCTATACTTCGTATATACGAGAAAGTAAAAAAAGAATGTTTTAAACCACCCAACTAATTTTCTTGTCATTATTGATCCCTGGTCCGCACTATGTTGATTTAGGGAACGTCGGCTTTATATAAACAATATCTGGGCAGGAGGTTTTAGCTTGTGTTTATACTTAAGTTTGATATTTCGAAAGAAAAAGGTAATGAGCTGTTGATGAAAACATTAAAACATTGGTTTATATAAAAACAAACAATCACGCTATAAAATGAAATTAACTATGATTTGCACAAGGCAAATTGTTTTGCCCCCCCCCCCCCCCCCAGCCCTAAACATCCGGGGCCTCTGGCTGCAGCCCTCTCAGCCCCCGCCCCCTAAATCTGCTGCTGAACTACAGTATTAAAACATTTGATCTTTTTTTCATGCCAATTTTAATGCTGGTTTAGGTAAGCTATTAAACCATAATTAAAAAGAAAGATATATGCCTATTTTGTGTTCATTAAATGATTAAATAATAAAACAACTTTAATGTAAATTAACTGCATTTTTCTATATTTTAATTATCTTTTATAGTTTATTTTTATTACATTACGAAGTTAATAAAGCTAGATTCTCAATGAATTTTTTTCTGTAGATTGCTAAAACCTCAATTATTTGAGATAAATTTAAAGGTATATTAAATTTAACTATACTGAATTTAAAAAAGAATTATAATTCAAATTATCGTAGTTTATTTTTTCTTGTAATAACGTAATTTTAAATATTATCGTAAAAAAAAAAAAAAAAAAAAATTAAAAAAAGGGAGGTAAACAGAAAAAGTCTAAACAATAGCATAAAAACTGGATTACATACCTTAGACCACACGTGTAGAAAAATTGTTTCCTCTTTTGAGTTTTCATTGTAGTCTCCCTTAGACCACATGTTTTAAAAAATATTTTAAATAATTTCTAAAACATTTTTATTTTAAAGTAAAATAGAAAAAAAAAGTTTTTGAAACTTTATGTCTATAATACAATTAAACATTTAAATTGATTTATGGCAGACATATGAAAAAACTCACCGATATATTTTTTTTGTCTAATAACCCATTCCATTCATGTATCATTCAATTTATGTATTATTACTATATATGTGCTCTTATACATTTTTTTTTGGATTTAGCTGTTAGCCAGACAAGCTACGGTTTAGGCCAAACGCTGTATTGATGGTTGATGGTTAAAAAAAAAGCATGAGTGCATTTTTTAAAAAAAAATAATTATCTCAATTAATTTATTTTTAAAATTTCATTCTTCTTAGGAACTTTATCACAACAACATCTGGAGCTACACTTGACTTGAGATCAATAACTCTTCATCCATATTGAAAAGAGACTCCTTCGTGTGCAGTGTTTCTTCCAGACTTTTTTTCTCCGAGGGGGGGGGGGGGGGCACTTGAAATTGCCGGGGGGGGGGGGCGGTAGACTTTGTTTGGGGGGGTGGGGGTGGGCGGACAGACACTGTTAAAAGTATATATTTTCTATATAAATTATATAAATTTCATTTCTTTGGGGGGGGGGGGGGGGGTAGACATTTTCCGCCCCCCCCCCTCCGGAAGAGATGATTGGAAGAAACTCTGTTCGTGTGTTTGAGACACCTTAGGGATAAAGTCTATGGGCACAAAAATGAAAGACAGAGAATCAAGAACTTTGTAGTGTTGCAATCCCTGCTTCTATATGAGTGGACTCGAGGAAAAACAGGCTGTCTATTCCACGATCAATGAGATAGATCTACGATGGGTGGCCGAATAGAGGCGACAGGTGTATGAAAAAAATGAATTTAACAGTTAACCTAAATGTCAGCATAACTTGATTAACTTGATCAGTAAACCTGAATGTCAACATAGCTTGATTGAGTTGATCAGTTAACCAAAATGATTGACGAATATTATGGTCCGGATGGTTTGATTAGTGACTAAAAATATCCTGATCGATTAATTAATGACTCCAGTGTGGTCGGGTTGGCAAAGCTCATGGTTGTTAAACAGTAAGTCTCGAGTTCGATCTCTGCTGGTAAGTGATGCAAAGGATAGCAATTAACATCTAGGAGAGTAAACTACAAAATCAAACAACCGATGCTAACACGGCATCACTGGGCGATTGGCCTTCTAGTAAAGTTCACCGGCCAGGCTGCAAGAATTCCTAGATGAACTTCAACGGCCATGTGTTCGTGACCAAGACGAGCCAATAGATCGAAGCATCCGGCTGTGGTCGAACATGTACCCCTAGACACACCACTCAAAGCTGTGATGCCCCAAACGATCCACAAGGGTTAAATGTTTTATCTATTATATTTATCTACTTTTGTTTTAAAACACTAATACAATAATTTTACTTGAAGCTTGATCGAACATATTGTACCTATTGTGAACTTGACAACTATGGTTGAATGTAAAATGCTTGGTTGGAAAACTAAACCTAGCAATATATTTCTTTTTAAAACATCAAAATAGTTACAATTCCAATTAATATCAGTGATGTTTTTTTAATTTTCTGATCATTCAACATTTTCTCCTGGTCATTAACCTTTTAAATCTTATCGTCCAGAGAAAAAAAAATTCCGATAAAATGGAATCCAGTTTACTAGTGTCGTCTTCAAGGTATCCATGCATTAGTTTTTATTCAATATCTGTCGCTCTTGTCAAGGTATAAGGACAGTGTGGTCTAGCGCTAGACTACTAACTCGAAAGCCTCGAGTTCGGATCCCGGGCTCGAGTCTGTAGTGCGTCCCTAAGTTCACCCAGCTCTAGTGAGTACCTGACTTTCGTTAGAGAGACAAAAGTGGCTGGGTATAATGCATGACCACTCTATGTCAGAGGTCATGAAAATAGATGAACTCTACTTCATCTGCTCTATGTGGCTTGGTCACGAAAAGATGATCAGCTGATGTTAAGGTGTCGTTTAGTATGGTCTATGAGAAAAAATATTTTCTTGAATGGGTGAACTAGATATGTGTTGAATCTAGTTACATCTTTATATATTGAGTAATTTAAATAGGCATACATTAGTTGACAAAATTCCTTCCATAATAATTGTTGACATGGATAGAAAAACTTAAGCCTAAGAGAATTTTCAGAATTTTTAATATTTTAATAATCAATGTTATAAAAGTGCAAATGTTGATAATTTGAAAATAATTTAACTTTTAAGGTTACGTTTCTATTTAGTTTCATCAAGCTTAAATTATAAACTGAAGTTTCACTTTCATAGGAACAACATTGATTTGCTGTACAGATACTCTTTGACTATCTTTTAAAAACCACATTTCGTTGTATTTTGTCTTCAAAGCTTTACCGATTTAATATTTAAATAAATTGTATTTTTTAAAAACCAAATGACCTAGTAATGCCGTTTTTTTTTGCATTTTTAGTATTACAATTTAAACTTTTGTTTAGGCTTTTAAAATTTTTGTTTAGTTACCAAAAATACTAAAACGACAAATACATGAAATTGTTAGGAGTAACAAGTGACACAAACCTCTCAATAAAGTTTTCATAACCACATTGTTTTTAATAACACCGCACACAATTTTAAAAATATCTAAAGCGTCTTTCTAGAAACTTGACATTGTTGTTAGTTGCAGGAAAATACCTAAAGATAAGAGCATTCCAAATCAAGTTGTGCTTTATTATAGTATGACGGACCGTAGAGATTGTGGACATATATACATTTGATAGATGGTAAGTCGTTCTATATATATATATCAAGAGGTTTCAGAATTCAACGTGCAACAAAATTGATTTAATAGAGATTTAATTGCTAGTTATTTCTATGTTGCATTTCAAAAAGACTAAAAGCAAACATTTCGTGCATAAATTCTATCTGAATAAAACCAACAGCTGCATCGATTTTTTTTTTAAAAGAAAAAAAATGAAATCACAGATAGCAATGTCGTGTCATGTTCATACGACATGATTTATTCTAGTTTAAAACATGACTGACTTTTAAAACCTTATCTAGAAAAAAAAATATGATTAAAAAAAAAAAAATCGAAAAAAAAAAAAAACGTTTTGTCGACAGATTTTGTTTTATAATAGGAATAGATAGGTCGATGGCAGATGTGTTTCTTTAAATTTAAACCTGAAATATTGTCCAAAAAACATAACATGTTATTCTCAGCACTGTTTTAATTATACAAACAAACGACACAAACAATGATCTACAACTTTGTACAACTTTATTGACAATCGTAAATTATCTACAGATATCCGAATGTACGGACTCACGTGCAAGAGAGAAAGAACAGTACACTCGATGTAAAGTTAATTGAAGGCAACATTAGCGTCCGCCCCCATGTAGATGTTCCAGGTCAGTGAACAGGATCTCCCAGTACCTGGCGACACGGAAAGGCTTTAGTATGAACAGTTCAATAGGCTTGTTAGAGACTTGCTGAATCGTACTGTATGTACAAGCTATGTACAACATAGTGACTCTCATACCAGCTACACAGATTCTAGTGTACGTCAGCATGTCAACAAGTCTAATTCTTTCTCTCTATTCACCTCTCTCAATATATAGGTATATATATATATATATACCTATATATAAAAGTTATATATATATATATATATATATATATATATATATATATATATATATATATATATATATATATATAAGTAAATAAATAAATAAATAAAATAAAATAAAATAAAATAAAATAAAATAAAATAAAATAAAAAAAAATAAAATAAAATAAAATAAAAAAAAATAAAATAAAATAAAATAAAATAAAGTAAAGTAAAGTAAAGTAAAGTAAAGTAAAGTAAAGTAAAGTAAAATAAAATAAAATAAAATAAAATAAAATAAAATAAAATAAAATAAAATAAAATAAAATAAAATAAAATAAAATAAAATAAAATAAAATAAAATAAAATAAAATAAAATAAAATAAAATAAAATAAAATAAAATAAAATAAAATAAAATAAAATAAAATAAAATAAAATAAAATAAAATAAAATAAAATAAATAAAATAAAATAAAATAAAATAAAATAAAATAAAATAAAATAAAATAAAATAAAATAAAATAAAATAAAATAAAATAAAATAAAATAAAATTAAATTAAATTAAATTAAATTAAATTAAATTAAATAAAAAAAAAAAAATAAAATAAAATACGCAATAATTTATTATGATGTTAATAAGGCATCTAAAAATATTAAGTGACATTTGACCCCCCACCTGATAAATTCCGCTTCACTGACGATACCGTTGCCGTTGCCGTCTATCAGGCTGAAGAAGTTGACAAAGTCGTGCTCATCCAGATGGTGATCACCGTCCACGTCGTAGATGTCGTAGAGGGCGTGGGACAGGGGGCTGAGGGCGGGGACGTGGGTGTCCACGTAGCTGGTGTACTCGTGTCTGGTGATTCTGCCGTCGCCGTCGGTATCATAGCCCTGAGGAAGAAACGTGGAGGGCGTATTCGATGAATATATCAGTATCGATTTATTTTAAAGTGCCGGTGTCGTTATCGTTAGGTTGGTAAAGCTCATGGCTGCCTAACCGAAAAGTCACAATGTTTAACTCCCGGGTAGATGAGGCTCAAATGCTGAAAACAAACACTAAGAGAGAAACCTTAAAAATCAAAGAACTCCTCGCTCTTTTGTATTTTTGGTTTCTTGGATGGACAAAGGCAATGGAAGCAAATCAGAGAAGAAAGGTAGGATGAAATCGGAGTCAACCGGTCGATACGGCGTTGAGACGTTATAATTTGTGTACAATGAAATCCCGTCCAACTTTAAAATTAAGAATAGTTAATAACAGGGGATAATTGATTTGTACAAGCTTTTATATAACTTGCTTTCCTTGTCTAGATCATAACGCCCGAGCATAATTTCGGGCACTTCTAACTGACAGATACGGTTCGTGGATGGTACGTGGGTGAAAACATAAAGACAATACAACATGACATTAAATTTGACTTAATTGGTTGCCTGATTAATTTTTTATCAATTAATTAAAATTGTGTCCAAATTAGTATGTTGTCTCATCAAACTATTCCGCGCTATTAGTCACGCGTCACCACGTTCAATAGGTGAGCAATGGTTTTTAGTCATGCACATCCAGTGTAAATAAAACATGTAAAGTACTAAAAAAAAATTCATATAAAACGTTTTAATAACGATCTTTTATGTAATAATGCACTAGAAAGTAGAAAATAAATTGTACACTACTATTTAAATTACTATAAAGAAAAGCGTGGGTCTCCTCCGAAATATTAGTAAAGGTATCCAATAGATACTAAAATGACCCACGCTTTTTTAGTGAATTATTACATAAAAGCTTGTTATTAAAATGTTTTTTATGAAATTGTTTTACAAGCTTTTATTTAAATTGCTTTCTCTGTCTAGATCGAAACGGCCAAGTGAAATTTCGCGCAGATCCAGTTCAAAGTTGGCACGTGGGTCAAGACATGAAGACAATGCAATCTGACATTAAATTTGACTTAATTGGATTCGTAATGAATTTATTATGAATTAATTACATTTTTGTCTAAATTTGTAGACTGTCTCATCCATCTATACTGTATTATTATACACGCGTTATCACGTTCATTAGGTGCACCATGGTTTTTAGTCATGCAGCTCTATTGTAAATGATAATTTTAAAGTACTGAGAAATAATTTCATAAAAAGCAAGCGTTTATGTGATAATGCACTAAAAAAGTAGAAAATAAATTATACACTACTATTTAAATAACTATAAAGAAAAGCGTGGGTCATTTGAGTACCTATCGGATACCTTTACTAATATCTAGGAAGAGAACCACGCTTTTTTTAGTTATTTAAATAGTAGTGTATAATTTTTTTTCTACTTTTTAGTGCATTATAACATAAAAGCTTGTTATTAAAACGTTTTTTAAGAATTTTTTTTCCCAAAAGTTGTTAATGCGGTGGGTGGAGGGGAGGGGGGTAGTTCCGTGATGACGGATATTAATGCCTTGACATAGTACGCGTCCTGTCAGATGTTGAAAACTCACCATGAAACTGGCGTGCAGTTCAGCCTTATCCACGTTGTGGTCCATGTTTGTGTCCGTTTGCCGGAAAAGACTTGCGGCCGTCTCGTTATAGGGCTTTAAGTTGAGCTGAGCCAAGCTCAGGGCCGGTAGGCATAACAAAATTATGTAAACAATGGACATGTTGACTGAAAATATGGGTATATGAAATATGAAAAATTTTATATATATATATATATATATATATATATATATATATATATATATATATATATATATATATATATATATATATATATATATATATATATAGGCCTACATATATATATATATATATAGGCCTACATATATATATATATATATATATATATATATATATATATATATATATATATATATAATTGTGTGAGTATTGTATTTACCTTTATCTATAAACACAAACACGTAATAATAACTTATTGTTTACCTTCTAAATTATTTTACCAGACAAGTTTAAGAATATCAACAAAAAATCGTGTGTCGTAACTTTGCTAAATTTTAAAATGTTTATTTTGTTTCGGTTCTTTTATAGAAAAGCCGTCGACACTGAATGTCACATGATCGGCTACATGATCTTGCACAAAAGGACTGTCAGATAAACCAGGTATTTTTAAATGACTATCATTTAAAGTAATCAAATGACCTTCGCTGAAGTTTAAGAATTTTCATTTCGCTAGTGGACCTATTCTATAACCGGGTGTGGTGTATTAATTCTCGCATATATTAAGATGAATGGATGCCTTTACGAATACGGGTACTCTTTTGTCCCTAAGCTGATTTTTTGCTGTCAAAAAAATGTACGGTGATAAAATATTTTTTTTTTCCAATCAGTGTGCTAGATCAAAAATAAAAATAGAATGCAATGAGAACGTTTTAATAACCATCTTTTATTTAATACTGCACTGAGATTATGAATTAAATTATTTTCTGTAAATGTTGAATAATCAACAGTTGTTTAAATAACAAGAAAGAAAAGTTATTTAAATAGTAGTTTATTATTCAATATTTACAGAAAATAATTTATTTTCTACTTTTTAATGCATTATTAAAAAAATATTAAAGCACTTTTTATGCATGTTTTTTCAGTACTTTAAATTTTCTAATACAATGGGGTTTCATGACTAAAAACAATTGCGCACCCAATGAACATGAAAATGTGCGTACATAGCAGCGCCCCTACTTTATTTAGGAAATTTTAATTAATTCTTAAAAATTAATAAGGCAACCCATTTAAGTCAAATTTGATGTCAAAGTCCATTTTCATTGGATCTTGATACACATGCCAAGTTTTAAACGAATCGGTCAGTTAGAAGTGATCGAATTCTCGTTCGAGAGTTTCGATCCATGACGACAGACAGAAAGACAGATAGACAGACAGATGAAGCAAGTTAAGTAAAAAGCTTATAAAAAGACGTTTCTCAAGTTTACAAACCATAATATATAGAAATATTACATTATATAGAAAGTTTTTTGCTTGTTTAAAAAAAAAAGTATTTTAAGGAGCAGATAGTTAAGAAATGCCGCATTATTAAAGGTAGAAAAATAGAATAAAATCAACAACATTAAGCGAAAACATTGGATACCTTTAAGACACGGATGCAAAACGAGATGTTTGATAAAGAAGAAATATAATGTAAACAACGGTGTCTAATTTTACATGTATGAAATTTTCCCTCTGAATTATTCTGTCAAAGATCCAAAGTGGAACCCTCAGAATGGAGGCGAATGCTTTAGATTATGTTTTAATAATACATTTCAAAACTT
Organism: Physella acuta; assembly: GCF_028476545.2. Lineage (NCBI taxonomy): Eukaryota > Metazoa > Mollusca > Gastropoda > Physidae > Physella > Physella acuta. Next base: position 338,059 of record NW_026732065.1, on the reverse strand, counting down.
CATTCTATTTTTTTCCAAATTTGGATATCTATAGCTTGGATGTAACATCCATCGAAGCTAAAGCGATGGGTTAAATACGTGAGGCGAAAATGTACATCTTATATTGGAGGTTAAAGGGAAGATACTCACAATTAATTGTCTGCCTGGCAATGCTGACACATTTGTGAATAACCATTATGACTGGAAAGATTGTTTTGGTATTTACTTTTTTAGCAGCTATTCTAGTCACAAAAGAAGTTAGAACAGGAATATAACAAACGTTTTTTTTAAAAATGTGTTGTTAGTTTATAGAACAGTAATGGGAGACAACTTATAATCGCGAAAACTAGTAAAGAGAGACAACTCGTGAAGGGAGACCACTTGTGATGGAAGAATACTTTTATTTATACATTTCTACTGTACTGGTAGTGTTTCTGTTTATGTAATTCTGAAAACATCCATCAGAAATTATGACGCTTTTTTGTTTACTTTTATTTAAATTGAGAATAATTAGTTTTTTTTTTAATTTAGGAAAGCCAAGGTTCCGTCGTGACCAGTACAAATTTCCGACCCTCTGCTTTCATCACACGCTCTGCTATAGTGACACGTCATCATAATGTATCTTTAGGTAACTGACTGGTAAAGATAACACAAACACGATGTTTCTAAAAAGATAAGACGAGATAGAGCTAGTGGAACAGACAAATGATAACAATTTAAAACTGCGTTACATTTTTGTTTTGGAAAACATCACGATCTCAGGAACAGCAACTACAATGAACCCTTTAAAAATGAAAAGCAAAACACTTTTAAAAATTTTGATTACATAATTCCTTAATTTTAAAATTTATGTAAGTTATATATATATATATTGACAAAAAGCATAACTAAATTTTGTTATTTTTTGCATTTTATTACACGATCAACTCACGATTATAAGATTGGAAACGTGGAGGAAAGCCACGTATTAAAAATAACCCAAATCAAACAACTTTCTAAATTGTGTATCTATTAAGCTAAAATCCAAATAGTTTAATAGTAATTATGACAACTTCACAATTACAATAAAATATTAATTATATTAATATTAAGAAAATAAAGCTAATCTGCTTTTTTCATGTACGTTTTGGTTGCTAAAAGATCTCATGAGAGACCAAAGCTTTTATGAAAGAAAGCAAGTTGGTTTTATTTCCATATTTCAGTGCATTTAAAAACTTGCAATTACATTTTTTTAAAAATATGTGTTTTATTTTCTTACTTTTCAGTAATTCATAAGACTACTTAGATTTAATTAAAACACCAGCAGCTCTCGATCTCTGAAAGCCGATTAGATGTCCTTTCACAACGTACGCGGCTTTTCTGGGGCCAGAAAGCAAATGCAATTCACCGAAGACAGCAAACGATGACTACTCCTTAATCTTGCTACCCCCACTCAGTTTCAAATCTTTCAAAAACTATTTTATCTCTCCCTAAAAGCATCTACTAACTTCACTTGGCTGAAAGAGTGTAAACCTTCATTTAGGATAACACTACAAATGAGACTAAAGATATTTGCGTAAAAACTCCTTCAGAAGCTTGTATCTCTAAGAGATAGTAAAAAGCCCCTACTTTAAGTCAACGCGACTCATGAAATCATCGAACCGTGGAGTAAGAGTTCACTCACGACGGTCCCCTGATCAATTGATGGCTGGCTGGTATTTTATTTTGTTATATCCGTTTAATTAGAATATAGTAGTTTTTATATCGAATTGTCTCTCTAGTTAAATAAAAAAAAAGAATAAGTATCTAGAAAGTTTGAACGAAATCAGCTTCATTAGGAATGGGTCAAAATTGATTAAAAATATTTGCCGCAAACCAACATACGGAGGTTGCGAACAAAACAAAACTTTGTATAGAGCATAAATATTATGACCTTTTATTGAATAAAAACACATTTTTTTATACATATATAATTAGTTTAATAAAAAACAATGTTACACCATTTTATTTTTACATATTATGTAAGAGATAATATGTAATTAGCTACACATTGCTAAAAAACGACAACAAAGTCAGCGTTCTTTAGCGTCCACCACCGTGAAGATGTTCGAGGTCAACAAAGAGAATCTCCCAGTATCTGCGGGGATTGGATGAAAATTGGAAATAATTATTTGAAGCACGATAGATTTTGGAAACACACTGTAAACATGTATTTTAGATTTATTCACGGCTATTGGATAAAGAGAATAAACGATTACTTAAATAAAGCTCTTAATGGATAGTATGCTTAATGTAAAAAATCATCATCTTTTCCCTTTTGTGCCCAAGACACATTAGACCAACGGCGTAGAGTTTATATGTTTTAATGACATGGGAATAAATGATAGTGTGAGTCAGGTACCCATCAGAGCTGAGCGGACTCAGAGGCATTCTACGGGCTTGAGTCCGGGATCAAAATTTCGAGACATTCGGGTTAGCAGTTTAACGCTCTATTTCCCGGCCACTCATTTCCAATATACTGCATGATTGGGACTAGATACACATTGTATTCACGTATTTAACATTCATTGTTATTGGGTAAAAAGTATAAGCAACAATATAAAACTCTTAAGATGTTGGATAGACAATGTAAACTGTTATTTAAAATGTTTGTTGACCAAAAATATTTCAATCTTTAAATTTCTTTTTTATAGAATTGGATTTTTTTTTTAAAAACTGAAAGGTAAAAACTCACTTGATAAATTCATCATCGCTGACGATTCCGTTGTTGTCGGTGTCCATTAAACCATAAAAGTTGTCGAAGTCGTGCTCGTCCAGATGGTGGTCACCGTCCACGTCGTAGATGTCGTAGAGGGCGTGGGACAGGGGGTGGAGGGCTGGGCTGTGGGCGTCCACGTAGGTGGTGTACTCGTGTCTGGTGATTCTGCCGTCGCCGTCGGTGTCGTAGGACTGATGGGAAATAAAATTATCAAGAAATAGTAAAAAAAAAGTTTTTCCCCACTTTCGGGATGGGAAACACAACTTCGTTCACGTTATTATGTACATTACCTATCAGAAATACACACACACACATAGACAAACACACACACACGCACGCACATACACACGCTCAAACGCACGGATATACGCAAGCACCCACAAACGCATTCTATTTTGCATCCCCTCCCACGGAAGTTACTTATTTAAACAAACACTCTGACCCAGTAGCGTACGCAGGGGGGGGGGGGGGGGGAGTAGGGGGAGCGGCCGCTCCCCCTCTGGCCATTTTCAGCAAAGTGGCGCCTTTTTGGAAACTTTTTAAACTCAAAGTTTTAAACAATGATATTTGTTAAAAAAATATTTTTGGTCGGCACATCTATGTAAATCACAAGATTTCTATTCATGCAGCAATTAAGCATTATTGTACTAGTCTAGTAGTGTCTACGTTTACAACACGTATTAACAGCTGCATCAGTTTGCCACTCTAAAAATAACCATTACGATGCATTGCAATGTTTAAAAAACCTCTACGGTAGTACCACTTGGCAAGAGGAGTGTTAAGTTTAAGGCAACTGTATAATGTATTTGCTTACGAATAATTGAATTAGAAAAAGTTATACATAAAACTTCACACATAATTACTTAATATATACAGTTTGAATCGTGTGATTAATTTTTTTAAAATTACAATACAGAAACAAATATAACTGATGTGGCACCTCTATTTAAATTTACTTATGAGCAAACTGCGTAGTTGTGTGGAAATTTTGACAAGGTCGACAACGTCATCACGATGAAGTAGTAGTATTCTTACAGTTTGGGCGATAGTGATTGCGATTACAAATTATATAAAACAGTTACAACCCCCTCCCCCATGGACCCCTTATACAAAAAATATTGTCATAATACCACTGCTACTTATTTAAATCTATTTCTGTAATATATATATTTGTGTAATATATATTTAATATATTTGTGTAATATATATGTTTGTTTAGAACAGTCATCTAAAAACTAACGCTATGTTCACTCTGAGTTGGTTATCTCCCCCCCCTACACACCTCACCACCACAATTGTGTAGAGCGACATTAATGTCACACCTAGGTATACACTGGGTTGGATAATTGACCTAAAGTGAACGGATATTTAGTTAAATGTAGGCTGTTATTCCGAATGTTGTTCTATTATATCGAAAAGCGTGTTTTTATACCAACTCTGATTTTAAAAACTTTCATTATGCTGTAATACTTTAGCATTTATGATGACGATATCTTAAATTCTGATTATAGACAAAAACATTTTGTAAACACGAATAGTGTTAAACAATTTCATTATATTCTAAAGTAATTATTTATTTGTTTTGACATTTATAATTAAATGTGTAGATATATACATATTTATATTAAGAGAGTGATTATTTCCCCTATATCACTTGTCTTAAATAATTTCCCAGGAATTATTATGTAAGAATTTTTTTTTACAAGAATTACAAAACAGATTGTGTTACGTTCATTGTTTTGGTTGTAGTGTATATATATATATATATATATATATATATATATATATATATATATATATATATATATATATATATATATGTTACCGAGTCTATTTACTTGCAGTGCCAAATGTTACCGAGTGTATTTACTCGTGCTATCTTTGACCAGCACACAACATCGACTACAATACAGATACTCGGAAGTGCAGGTTTACATTGATCTCTTTATTACATGAATCAATAGAAATGCTCCACATAACAATGCATCAATGTTCCACAAGAATACAATGAACCAACTGACCCCCACTGTCCTCACTAGTCCTCACATATCAGAATGCACGTGTCCATCGTTCCTATTTTCACAAATCACAACAGGTCTACACAGTTCAGTTTCCAACTCGGTTCTGCGCCTTATCGTCGTGCCGTCCTATTATATCCCACGTATTCGTAATAGTTCCCATTCGTTGCATCAGAACTATGAACTACGCAGCGGCTTTGTGTTCGTTATCAATCCACATCGTTGCGTCAGACTGTATTGCGTTCTTATCAATAGTCTCTAGTAACTACACTAGTTACATCCACCCCCGCCTTTTTTTGTGTGTTTTCAACCACAAACAACGCTTGGCGGTGCACTCCTCCAATGTCAAACGCAACACCGTAAAAAAAATTTACTGTTCCACTCACTGTCAATGTCGTCACATTCGTATAAGATTGACAGTTATCCCTATTTCAACATATCAAATGTGTCTACATCATATTCCTCAGACACAAAGCAGTTCTAGAATTCACTTCCACCCCCGCCTTTTTTCGTTTGGTGTCATCACCAGTTCACTTTTATAGCTTTTGAACAGTCTGTTCTCATCTCAGCGCGACCATGAAAGAATTGATGGTTGCTGACGAAAAATTTCGTATTCTTTCTGTTCCTCAAACTTCTCCGCGGACCACTTATCTGATGTTCTACTGTCTCTCTGCTTCTGTGAGGACCGGGATCCTCATTGTTGCAGTTATCCTCCACTTGTGTATAGCTGCTGTGCTGTTGATGGTGACATGGTTCCGGGATGGGTATGTGAATTTCCATGTGTTTCTGCCTAATGGGTGGCTACGCAGTAATACTTTGTCGTTCAGTTGGAGTGGCGGGTCTTTTGTCTGTACCCGCGGTTCTCTTCGCCGTGCTTCATGTTCTAGTCTTTCTTGTACCACCCTGTACATTTCTCTAATTCGTCTCATATGTTCATTCACATATTCCAGTGCGGTGTATGAGCCAGTCATGCTTTCCTTTTTTCCTAGGAACAAGTCAAGAGGGAGTCGAGCCTCCCGTCCGAACAGTAACATGTGTGGCGAAAAGCCGGTTGTGGCTAGTTACATATATATATATATATATATATATATATATATATATATATATATATATATATATATATATGTTTAGATTGATACAATTTTTGTTTTGTCGGCCTACATTGTGTGTTTTTTCTTATTTCTTCAGAGTGCTACTTTCAATTTATTTTACATCATAGCGAAGCAATGACATACAGCTAGTAATTATATATATATATATATATATATATATATATATATATATATATATATATATATATATATATATATATATATATATGTATATATATATATATATATACATATATATATATATATATATATATATATATATATATATATATATATATATATATATATATATATATATATATATATATATATATATATAATACACGTATATAGAACGTATTAAAAATTCGGCGCCTTTTTTATCTTTTCGCTCCCCCTACAACGAAAACCTGGATACGCCTCTGCTCTGACCACACCCCCAGACATTCTTATTAGGCTCTCCCTGCCGCGGCATTACGAAATTAACCCAACACCCCCTCCAAATATTAACATTAGAACACCCCCCCCCTCCACATACACACCCCATGACTCACCAGGAAACTGGCGTGAAGCTCAGTCTTGTCCACGTTGTTATTCATGTTCGTGTCGACCTGTAAGAAGAGCACGGCGGCCGTGACGTTATAGGGCTTCAAGTTCACGTTCTGGGCCATGGTCAAGGCCGGCAGGCAGATCAAAATAAGGTAGACGATCGACATTTTGCTCTGGAATAAAATACAATATATCTAGGTTTTATGTGCTAATCAACACAACGTTTGAAGTAGAATTTATTTTTGTTTGAGATTTTACTATGTGGTTTATAAATATAAACATTAAAAAATTGTATTTTGATATTGGAGAAAAAGAATACAGCACAAATAAAAACCGTTCTAATAATAAGATTTTAATGCATTGAAATTATAATATAAAATAAATTTTCTTTCTTTAATTTAATATGAGATCTTCTTACATTTTTTAAAAGTAATCAAGTGATATTTAATAACTATTTTTCAGTATTTAAAAGCTTGTTGTTAGAAAGGATTTTTGCTTTAGTTTCTTTTTTTTTTAAAAATCATTCATTCTGACTAAAGTTGACTCTGCAAATACAAACACAAATATTTACTATCAAGTTTGCTATGTCTAAAAGACAGTTGTCTTTCTCTTCATCGTCCGTGGTCGATGCTCATATCAACAATCACTTAGACGTGGGAAAAAACAGTTAACCATTGACTGACGATAGATCGCTAATATTTTATCTTGTTACCTCCCCTTTAGTTATCGACTCAGGTACTCTCTTAATTAAGTTTTAGTTACTAGTCTTATGTCAAGTTAGAGTAAAATTATATATTCTTGCATTGTCACGGATGGGAATGTTTATGGAAACAAATGAATTGCCCACAATAGGAAGACAAACAAACAGAAACAGAAAGACATTATGAGATTCTTAACTAATATTTTAAAAAATTTAAATTTTCAGCTGTTTTCTATATAGCAGCTGTGACTAAACCTTATAACGTTTTATATGGTTTTAAACCTAAAAAAATAACTGCCGTACAAAAATATTCAAGTTATACTCGTTAACTGTTAGAGAAATAATAAAAAACAACAAAAGTTTTACCTGTTCGTGTTAATCCGTTAAATTTATCGTTAGCATCGTTTCTTTTATACAAATCTGTCGTCACGTTATTTGCACGTGACCGTAAGATATGTGACGTAGAAACTAATTTTTTTGGGCACGATCTCCAAGAGATAGATAAACGGAACGTGTAGTCCAGACAAATGTGCAACACATAAAAAAAAAACCAAATTCATATATATATATATATATATATATATATATATATATATATATATATATATATATATATATATATATATATATATATATATATATATATATATATATATATATATATATGTCTGTGTGTGTGTGTGTGAGTTTCTGTTGTGAGTTTCCATAAGCTGACAACCTTTGCTTTTCTTCTTAAATAATTGTTTAGCCTTTTCATTAAAGAAAGAAGGTTGTCGGATACAGTTGTAGGCCATCATATCCTGCGATATTTGGAAACTGATAGTTTTTTTTAGTTGCTGCAGCTAGGATCTGTATGTACTTTACAAACACACATACACACAAAAAAACATACACAACTATATTTTCTCTCACACAGAAGATTTACGTCATTACTAAAGGGGATAACTGATAGATGGTTTAGTCATTCGTTCAGGACACTTTTCTAAACACCAGCTTATCAATGCACTGCTCGCAATGAAACAGTCCACTTTTGGTGAACTCGCGAGTTGGCCGGTCAATGTTCAAAATCAATAAAATTCCAACTACAGCCTGGTGAATGGAAGGTAATTCTGGTGCAACCTCATGGGCTATGACCATTACATACATCATCTATTGATTGTGCTTTGGAAATCCAAACATAGCCTCGGCCAGTAGTCGAGAGGGACCAGTCTCTGCCCATATTTCAGACTCTGTAGCTCACTTGACAGATCTTGTCTTTCTAAATGGAATAGCTCCACTGACCACACCTCCACATGCTCCATCTCCAACGTACCTAATGGACCCTAAGAAGAGGCTGTATCAATAAAAAAGTGGAAACCAATTGAAAATCTTAACGCGAAACAATAGCCGCGCTTGTTTCCCCATCAAACTGGGTTTCCATAAAAGCTACCGAACCTCATCCAAAATCAAGTTTAAACTCATAACGTTTCAACATCGGGACCTTGGGCTTAACTGTCACAACTCGTACATCAGATGTTTCATTGATTGCTCAGATCAACTACTTAGAACTATGTCAAAGATCAGGCAAGTAATAAATGTATCTGATTGAATAAAAATGGCCTTGTTCGTGGATAGGTGTCCTCTCTGCAACTTATATAAAAGATTTTGATCTAATATTTTCAATTATTCATTTATTAGTAAAACAATTATTTATTGGCTAACGAAACGCATTTATTGAAAAATGTATTGCGATTAAAATTAAAGTTGTGCTAAATATTATTTGTAATCGTAGACTACTTTAATGTCACCATTCCCATTGTATTAGTGATACTGATCAGAGTTTCTTCCATCAGAGTTTTTTACCACCCCCCGAACGAAATGAAATTTATATAATTTATATAGAAAATATATACTTTTAACAGTATCCGCCCCCCCCCCCCCCCCCCGAAGAAAGTCTACCGCACCCGCGAAAATTTCAAGTGGCCCCCCCCCCCCCGGAGAAAAAAGTCTGGAAGAAACACTGATACTGATTCATACGTTAATACCAAAGTACACCAAGAGTGTTGTCGTTTAACTCAAAGTTTATGTTTAGATGATCAAAACACGACCTTTTGAAAGAGATTAAGTTCTGGTTTTACACGACAAGAAAAACAATAGTAACAATTTAAAAAAATAATATAAACATTTATTATCATTTTGTTTTCGAAAACTTCAAGATCTCATTTAAACCATAATTATTTTTTTAAAATTAAGAAATAGGTCTACTTGTTTAGCCATGTTTGTTCGATAAAGTTATTCCTTACCTTAATTATTATTTTATTTTTAATTTAGTCATAAATAAAGAACCTATTCTTTTCCGAATGTTATCCTAGGATCACTACACGATAGATTATTTAAAATGTGGAAGAAGTGAAAAAAAGCAAAATAACGACTTCATTAATTAAAAAATATAGTTTATTAAGTTATAAATACAATCAGATGCAAAGAAATTATGACTACTTCAAAATGGCAATTACATATTAAATAGTTAGCGTGAGAAAATAAACACACACAAGTTAATGAGCCATGTGTGTAACTATGTGTGTCACTGTAGAAATCGTTGGTATTAGGTTTATTTAACTTCTTTCATCATCATTTTTACTTTTCACTTCTGGCAGAGCATGAAGTGTCTCTGTCGAAAGTTTCCACTCTCCACAGTCTTAAGCCCCTTTTTACAACTCTTCCAAATATGCCCCTATCCTCTCAGCCGCCTCCAGAAAGCCACGTCGTCAAGTCTACCTAGGTCTATACCTGAGTCTCTTGTCTGGGTTCCACTTCAGAAATTGTCCGGATCTATTCACAGCGTCCTTACTATGTGTGTGCCCAATCCATCGAAATTTTGTCAATGGTGTGTTTTTTTACTTTCTCGTATATACGAAGTATAGAGAAAGTCTTATAATCGTGCAAAAATATAGATTTTTGCAAATCTCGACGTTATGCACCTCCCTGAGTCGGTAAAAACATGTTTTTGCAATCTTTTCCGTATGTATGTATGTGTGTGTGTGTGTGTGTGTGTGTGTGTGTAAACACGATAACTTGAGTACCGTTACAGCTAGGTTGATGAAATTTTATATATAAGTATTATTTCAAAATCGTTGATGTGCAATTCTTTTTACTACGAGTTTCTATTCTATTTATAAAAAGTTTAATTAATTGAAAATGAATTTAAAGTCATGTCTATATCCCAATTTGCCATCCCCTGTTGATTTATGTAAGAATATTCGAGAAAGTTTAGGTGAGATCACTACCGGTTTATTTTTTAGCGCAATTTCCGTACTGGCAATTGCGATTATTAACTCGTCATTTCTGGATGGATGGATGTGCGCAGCTTTAAGTCGTATCTCCTCCTCAACGAAGCAATAACGTGGACTAGTTCCAAAAGCAAATATGTTAAGCAAGTTTCGAGGATGATTGTGGGCAAAAACAATTCCCGGAATTCCTTCCTGCATTTCCCGGAAAAGCCAAAAAACCTCGAAAAAAGGCAGTTTTTGGCCCATATCTCGGCAACCAGACCACTTAGCGACTTGAAACATTTACCAATCGATTTCTGCCATAATTTAGAACAATATTGCCGGAGAAAGCTTTTAAAAATATCCTTTCGTTCGGTCACAACATTTTTTTTTTAAATTACATAAACACTTACAAACCGATCGTTCTCCTAGCTTGAACGCACCCCAGCATTATACGTCTTGTGTTTTGTCCCCGTGTGTGCGCTTCGACAGATCTACGGGTTATGAAAGGGATGTGTCAAAATAATCTATTTTTCGCTGTCTTTTAGATCTTGCTATAAGTTTATTTTTTACTTATTAATTCAAACGTTAATTTTGTACCCTATTAATTTATTTATAATTTATATGAGAGTGATAGGGAGTTACAATTACAAGGTTTTGTTTCGCTAGGCCTAATCATTTTTTCACATTTTTTAAAAACAAACTTGATCACTATCTATTTTTAGATAACATAAGGAAATTGCGCTTAAATTGTAACTAGACTTTTTATTAACTTTTTAAAATTGTTTCCTGTCCACCATTCTCTCATGTTTTTTGTTAAATATTGTCTAGCTTTTCTTGCCTTAAAAATACTCTTTATACACCTATTTATAAAAGTATAAAAGTTTGAAATCTTTGTTGTTGATTCTGGTGTTCGCTATGTTCCTCAGCCGTAGAGTAGAACTGCTTTAATATTCAACTTCCTCACTTCTCCCTTTGTACTCAACATGTGCTGAGATTTTCTTTTGTTTCTTTAACAAAATATCTTTGCGCCTCGTCGAGTAGGTGGTGAGGGATTACTTATAGCTCAGTTGACAGATATTGTCTTTCTACACAGAACAGCCCCAATTATTTCACCTCCACATGCATTACCTTCGACATATTCCACTTCCCCTCATACTCCAACATACTCCACTTCTCCACATATTTGAACACCCAAACACATCATATTCTACATAACTCTACCTCCATCCCCTATATACTCCGCCCACCGCTCAAAATCCACATATTCAACCTATATATATATATACATACATATATATATATATATATATATATATATATATATATATATATATATATATATATATATATATATATATATATATATAATCTAGCCACTACGTTCTGAAAAGCCACCCAGAAAATTAATTTTATGGTTATTTTATGTTATTTTTTAAAAGTGTGTGACGAAAAATGTGATTAAACGTTGTAAAGTTTGTTTCAAATTCTTATGCCACGGTTATCTTTTTAGATTACTATACGAGAATACGAATCAGAAAAATAAACAAAAAGCTAATGACCTATTTGTATATACATTTTCTTTTTGTAGGTTAAAACACGCAAAACTTGCTATTAAAGATCAACAGTGTGTTTAATTTAATTTCATGTTGCATATTGTGAAAGAATAAGAAATAATGTGTACGTTTCTATATATTGCTATAAGTGACCATATAGCGTTCTTTAGCGTCCACCACCGTGTACGTGTTCGAGGTCAACAAAGAGAATCTCCCAGTATCTGCGTGGATTGGATGAAAAGATATAATTTTTTAAGCATAATTGGGATTGGATACATAGTAATTACGTATTTAAATATTTAAAATGAATTTGGTTAAAAGTATAAACAATAATATACAGCTCTTAAGGGACTGGATAAACAATGTAAACAAGTAAAGTTTTCGTTGTATAAAGTAGTTATTTCGTCAGTAATTTATACGATTATCATTTTAATAATTAATTTCAATGTTTTAAAAATATGTTATTTTTTTTTTTGTAAAATGAAGTTAAAAACTCACTTGATAAATTCATCATCGCTTACTAGGCCGTTGTTGTTGGTGTCCATTAAACCATAAAAGTTGTCGAAGTCGTGCTCATCCAGATGGTGGTCACCGTCCACGTCGTAGATGTCGTAGAGGGCGTGGGACAGGGGGTGGAGGGCTGGGCTGTGGGCGTCCACGTAGCTGGTGTACTCGTGTCTGGTGATTCTGCCGTCGCCGTCGGCGTCGTAGGTCTGGTGGGAAATGAAGTCGACAAATGCAATTAGAAATAAAAAATCAAACTCACACAGAGACATGCACACAGACACACGCGCACACACGCATAGACGTACACACGAATCTCTCCCCAAAGGGCGTTATGATCCTTACAAAATCACGAATTTCCTGGTTTTTTGTCATGATGGGTTTCTTGAACTTTTGTATACTTTGTCAATTTTTTTAATTAAGAAAATAAACACTTAATGAAAAAAGTAATTTCTTTTCGTGATTGAAATAACAATTTTATGACCCTATTAATTAAAAAATAGTATTTTTTTCCTCAATCGTACAAGCTCTCTAAGAAACGTTTTATATCCATCATCATATTGTTTTGGCATAATTGGAAAGCTGCATTTCTCATGTATTTGATAAGCGTAGTTTCAATCATCTTGGAAAAACCCAAAGCTTACTATTGGCTTTACAAATTAAACAGATGTATTATTTTCGTAACTTACTTTTCGTTACTTTTTTCTGTTTTTCTCAGTTCGCACGTTTTTAACATTAAAAAGCCCACTACTTTTGTCATTTTTTAAACAATGCCAACCATATTTTCAGAAATTGTTCTTAATGAATTAATACAACTTTCTTCACGAGGGAATTGTGATGGCTTTTATAGAAAAAATGTTTATGCAAATTTTGAAACATTGGAATACTAAAAAGGGTACTATTTTTCAGACTTTGTAAAATTCCGACCAGTAGCTCTTTCAAAAAGTTGTCTTGACAAAAGTTTTAATATATAATGAAATATAAGCCGTTAAAATTTGATTGGTATAAATGCATAACTAAAAAAGCCTAAGCGTTTTTAACAGTACCAAAAAATTCAAAATGGCGGAGGTTTTTTTCGGGTTTCCATGACAATCAAAATTATTTTTAACTTTTTTTTTGCTGTTTAATACTTACTATAATGTGCTAAACATGGTAAAAGTATTCAAAAGCTTTAGATCTTAAATTGGAGAATTAAAAAAAACCCGGAGCATATCCCATTAATTGAATAAATTCACAAAAATTCTCATTAGGCTCCCTCTCCCGAAGGCGTGACTCACCATGAAAGCTGCGTGATTCTCAGCTTTGTCCAAATTGTTGTCCATGTTGGTGTCCACCTGCAAGAAGAGGACAGCGGCCGTGACATTGTAGGGCTTCAAGTTGACGTTCTGGGCCAAGGTTAAGGCCGGTAGGCAGATCAAAATAAGGAAGACAATCGACATTTTGGCTCTGGAATCGTATGAAAGTTTTTTTTTAGCTTTTGGTGTTAATAACAATTTGTGTGAGTTAAATTTCAAAAATTGTAAAAAATGAGTTTTTTTATTCTCTATTTTTAATAGAACATTTAGAGAAAAGTAAATACAGCAATTAAATAAAACATTTCTTATAAAAAGCTTTTTTAAAAAAAAAACTTATTTCTTTCTTTAATATGAGATTTCTTGTACATCTTTAGCTACTACAACATTTATTAAAGAAAGCAAGTAACCTTTAGTTTGTTATTTTCAATCTCTTAAATGCTAGTTAATAAAAAAAACCTTTTTACTTTTGTATTTTCCTTATTTTGTTTAGTAATTCATTGTCTTCAATTGACTCAAAAATACGACCGACAAATATTTGCGTTAAAGTTTACAATCTTTCAAAGGCGGTTACCTACGCGTTCTAAGTCTAGGTTTGGGCCCAAAAGTCACTCAGCCGTAAAAAACCACTTCTCCATATAAGGCCAAATTAGGGAACAATAGCATTATTTGATATAGGTAGCTCCCTTTTTATTATTTTTTTTATTAAACTATTAATCAAACATTAGTGAATAATCTAATGTGTAATTAGAGTAAAATAATATATTTTTGCATTGCTATCGAAGACGTGTGTAATTGGAAAGTATTTGGAACGAACATGTTGAATTAAACGTTGACAAAATTGAGTTACACGCTTTTCAACAAACCCATAAAAATCAAACAAAACGACATTGTTATCTAAATAAAATCTTATCAAGAACGCGAATAAATAAATAAAAAAAAAGTATTTAAAACAAATATTATTTTCAGCGGTTTTCTATTTGACAGCTGTTGATAAATGTCTGTGACATTTTGTATGGTTTTAAAACTAAAAAAAACTGTGCTGTAAAAATATTAAAGTTATAAACCTCAACTGTTAGAAAAAAAATCCACAGCAACAACTGTTTTACCTATTTGAGTTAATCCGTTAAATTTACCTTTTGCATTGTTTCTTTTATACACATCTTGAGTCACGCTGTATTCACGTGATCGTAAGATATGTGACGTAAAAAACACATTTTTGTTTGGCACGATCTCAAAGTGACAGATAAATGGAACGTGTAGTTAGACAAATATGAAAAAACTAAAAGTGCAATCATCATCAGAAATGTATATATATATATATATATATATATATATATATATATATATATATATATATATATATATATATATATATATATATATATATATATATATATATATATATATATATATATATATATATATATATATATATATATATATATGAAGGTTTAATGATAGTGCGATTTGTCGGAAAAACTATTAAACTGCTTTTCTTTTAAATTAAAATATAACCTCGTAATCATAGATGAGGCATTCACATACATATTTATGCCATATTCAGAGATATTTGGAAACTAACAAAGGTAAGTAATTTTTCTATTGCGCTATTTTATTTTCTGTCCTTTATGAACACACAGACATACACAGCTCTTTCTCTTTTCACGCAGTGTATTAAAATTTTCAATATGGGAATAACTGACGGTGTGAACGTATTAAAGACCCCCTCATAACGAACCCTTTTGAAATGCTTGATAAAAGATACATTAGTTACGATGAAATCCCCGGCAGAATAACTAAAAATACAACCTGGCCAGTTCGCGAATTGGCCGGCCAATACACGAAATACTCTGTTAAACTCTTCAAATATCGACAAAGCGAAGGTCATATATGTAAGTATATTAAATCCATTTACCTTCATTATGTGCAACCCCCACCCTCTATCTGTGCTATTACTTCCCCCACCCCTTGTCAGCTACAATACCACGGCACGTGCATAGACTTCTGACCCGGTCATTAGACTGTCCAATGGGATTGCAGTTGCGATAGTGACCGTTATCTGAGTCTAAAAGGCTTATGACACAGGTCCCACTTGTCACGCTACTCCGCGTGTTCAACGGGAGACCATCGGTCTCCTTATTGACACGTACTTTGGTTCTGTATTATTTTATTTACTCTACCATTTTTTGTATTTCAAATGTGTTTCCAATGTTACCAAGTGTTCCTTAAGTTTAATACATGCACCTGTTTCTATCTGTACTTAATCATTCGACCCTCTATTTTCATTACCTGCTCTAACATACTGACACATCATCACAAAGTCAAGTAAAGTTTTTGTTTAGATAATCTAAACACGACGTTCGGAAAGATATTAGGTTCTGATTTTACACGACAGGAGAAACAACTAGTAACAGAAACAATTACTCTCACTTCACCATAGTTCAGTCATGTGTATTATTGTGTTTACTGCTATGATGAAAAAACAAAATTAAGACAGATAATTAATTAAAAACTGAAAAAAAATAAAGCAAAATAAATCATAAAAAAAAAAAAAAAAAAAAAGAAACAATTTAAAAAATTGAAAAATTTCGTTATCATTTCTTTTTGGAAACTACCAAGATCTAATGTTAACAATAAGTAGGTTATTAAAAAGAAAAAAAAATCATAAGATTGTTTTATTAACAAGCTTGTATGTGATAATGCACTAAAAATACAAAATAAATTAAACAATACTATTTAAATAACTATAAAGAAAAGCTTGGGTCACTTTAGTATCTATTGGATACCTTTACTAATATTTAGGAAGAGATCCACGCTTTTCTTTATAGTTATTTAAAAAGTAATGTATAATTTATTTTGTACTTTAAAGTGCATTATTACATAAAAACTTGTTATTAGAAGTTTTTTTATGAATTGTTTTCAGTACTTGAAAAGTTACATTTTTTTAATAGACTTGCATGGCTAGAAACAATTGCGCACCTAATGAACGTGATGACGCGTGTATAATAGTGTGGAATATTTGGATGAGACAGCCTACTAATTTGGACAAAATGCTAATAAATTTAAAAAAAATAATTAGGCAACCAATTAAGTCAAATTTAATGTGCCACGTGCCAACGTTGAAACAAATCTGTCAGTTAGAAGTGTCCGAAATTTCGCTCTGGCATTTCGATCTAGACAGACAGAGGAATGACAACTGACACCTGACGACTGAAGACAGAGGAAGTAAGTTAAATAAAAGCTTGTAAAAATAAATAGCTGTTTAGCAATGAATAAAAACTGTTGTAGTAATTTTAATTTTTTGCCAAAAATCAACAAATTATTTGTATTTTTAAAAATTAATGTTATTACATGTTAAAAATACCATTTATTTTTTTGAAATGTTGAACATGTGGCCATAATAGCAACATAAGAACTTCTTTGATTATGTAGTGAATTATGTTGTAACTACAGTAAGATTTAAAAAAAAAGTATAACTACTTCACAATGACAATCTATCTATTAAAACCACACTATCTACTAAACCACAAGCTTGTTTACAACTTTGTATTTATTTTGTTTGATTTTTGTTTTGTTTTTGTCTTTTTCGTGTGATCAGAGCATCTGCACTATGTTTACAGTTGTATAATAGGTAGAGAAAAATGTTCTTTTTCTCCGAAAATGTTACACACATATTTATTTAAATACGATAATTAATTTCTTTATATATTCATTCGTAAGTACACCACTTTAATTATACAAATTCAGAACAGACACTTTATTTTTACAAAAATTTAAAACTTTCAAAGGAACCTACTTTGAAGTCAATAGAAACGTGTAGGAATTTATTAAAATGAGTCAAAACTTTTAACGTTTTATTGCCGGGAAAGTATATTGACGTCATTGATTTTAGAGTAATCATAGAATTCATAATTTAATGGGAAAACAAAACACAATAATAATGACACTCACTGCCTAATTTATTTGTCTAATCTTAAAAGTTATCTGCATGCAGAGTTGCTTTCCAAATTCTTTATTTACTTATTTTCACATCAAACATTTTAGAGAAAAAGTAGGCGAAACCAAAATATATAAGTTAAAAACAAAACAATTATAAAAATACAAAAAAATAATTGCGTTTCTTTATTGAACTATTTTAGTCCTTAAATGTTTATATTTGTTTTTTAACACCACAGATCATCTTATCCGAGAATACAATTGATTTATCTATATCTAGACAAGCCATTTTTCATCGTTCCGTAAACATTTAGAGGATTTATCTAGATTCTACATCTAGATCCAGAACCTAGGCCACTAGTGTATTAGAAAACACGAAGGTGGTAAGGGTTAAAAAAATATAATTTCAGTGCTGAGTATTTACCCGCCCCCCCCCCCCACACACAAAATTCCCTTTTAGAAAATGCACAGTTGCAAATCGCAACACGCGTGATTTGTTTTAATTCAATATTAATAGTTGGACGTTAGCTTTAATAATTTATTCATGTAATATTCATACGAGATTCGAGTTCAGAAGATAGTATAGGAAGAAATCGATGGTTTAAAAGACAAAAACATCTAAACTGTATTGTGACTTCTTTTTAGATGTGAATGATAGTTGCCTTTTGGACTAGACTAGACTAGACTAGATATGGGGCATCTGTACTTAATAATAGCACAGTCCCGTCGATTCTACGAACTTCTGATTTCTATTAGCACAAGCAAGATTTCTAAACTCAAATTAGAAAAAAAAAAGTCTAATTTGGAATATTTAATTGTCTATGAACTGTTTAAGCTATTTAACATAAAAATCAAAACGACGATGCACATGATTAAGCGTGCAAGATTTGATCCATTTATCTTTTCATATTATCACAATAATACGAATCGTAGAACCCCCCCCCACACACAATTATGACCTTTTAACATAATATAAGTACTAGCACAAAGGTCTCGAGTTCGGATCACGGTCGAGATTTTTTATTCTAAGATGCCCCTCGAGTTTACCCAGCTCTGATGGGCACTTGACTCACGTTGATGAAAGTAAATGCGGTTGGGCTAAATGCTGACCATATCATTCTTCATATGCCGTTGTCAAGAAACATTCGAACTGTGTTGTATCTGACCCATGTATCTTAATCTCTGAAAGGTGAGCTTAACTTACTTTAACTAATAGAATAAAACAAGCACTATTGTTTATGAAGGTCGATAGTGTGTTTAATTAAAAAAATTACACCATTTTATATTACATAATATGTAAGAGATAAAGTGTAATATGCTACAAGGTGTTAACAATGACATCCAAGTCAGAAGTTAACTTGCTTTAACGTCCACCACCGTGAATGTGTTCAAGGTCAATGAACAGAATCTCCCAGTATCTGCGAAGATTGAATGAAAAAAAATGGAATTGGTAACTTAAACCACGATCAAGATTATATAAACAATGCCAACAAATATTAAAACTTTTGATTGGATGAAAACTCTAAAAAATTAAAATAAAGCTTTATCTGGATCTAATACACATTGTCAATAAATATTTAATCTTTATTGCATTAAAAACCCGAAATAATTATTTAATATTCAAAATTGGTTGGAAGTTGGATATGAAATGTAAACAGTTGTATACATGGTGATATTATTCTTTTGGTTAATTTTTTTAATGACTAAGAATGAAAAAATACAGATGTTTTATTTAAGTAGAAATTTCGATTAAAATTTATAAGACTTAAAAAAAATGTTTTTACAGCAAAGCGTTTTTTTTTAAATTTTTACCCTAAAGATAAAAATTCACCTGATAAATTCTTCAGCACTGACGATACCGTTGCCATCGCCGTCCATTAAACTAAAGAAGTTGTTGAAGTCGTGCTCATCCAGATGGTGGTCACCGTCCACGTCGTAGATGTCGTAGAGGGCGTGGGACAGGGGGTGGAGGGCTGGGCTGTGGGTGTCCACGTAGCTGGTGTACTCGTGTCTGGTGATTCTGCCGTCGCCGTCAGTGTCGTAGCTCTGGTAGGGAATAATTTAAACAAAAGGTGAAAACTATGAATTAATAATTTCACAATCGTATTAATGTATGTAGTACTCATTCATTTGCAGTGGTTTATATATATATATATATATATATATATATATATATATATATATATATATATATATATATATATATATATATATATATATATAAATATTTATTATAGATTTATATAAATAAAAAATAGATACATTTACATATAAACGTAAATATATATAATAGATTTATATAAATATAGGCAATATTATATAAATAAATAAATTTACATATAAACATATATATAAATATATATATATATATATATATATATATATATATATATATATATATATATATATATATATATCAGAATACATAGTTTTATTAATTTTTTCATATATAAGAATATCAAAGTTAAATAAACCAACATTAAGAAAACACCCCCTAGATATTGCCATGACAATCCCCTTCCCCAAGCGCTACTCACCAAGAAAGTGGCGTGGAGCTCAGCCTTATCCACGTTGTGGTCTTGGTTGGTGTCGACCTGAAGGAAGAGTGCGACGGCCGTGACGTTGTACGGCTTGAGGTCGACCGTCTGGGCCAAGGTCAAGGCCGGCAGGCAGATCAACATAAGATGCACAATCGACATTTTGGCTCTGGAACTATATTTTTTAGGTGTTTCGTCAATTTATGATTTTAGTTAAGAAATATTTTTATAGAAAATCAACTTTGTAAGTTTACTTTAGATCTGCATGTATTAAATATATTATTGTGCTTTGTCTATTTATAACTTTATCAGAAAAAGTTTCTACAGTTAACGATTGAGAAAAGAAGTAAGAGTTTGATGATAAGGAAATATTTAACACAAATAATATTTATTTTCAACGTTTTTCTACATAGAAGATGTTAGTCAAATTGTATTACGCATAGTTTAGCTTAAATCTTTAAAAACAAAGTTTTCAAAATTATTTCGTTATAAAATTTCTCTAACAAACGATTAACGTTTTTACCTGTTTGAGTTATTCCGTTTAATTTAACAATTTGTTCCGTTTCTTTTATATAAATCTTTTGTCACGCTGTTTTCACGTGACCGTACGATAGGTGACGTAAAAAAACATTTTTTTTGGCACGATCTTCGAGTGATAGAAAAACGGAACGTGTAGTTCTGACAAATGTGGCACGCTTTTAACTAGGTCACATCTGCTTGGGCGGTGATAAAAGTCTAAACGAGGCAAACGTGTCTAATAAATACTTAACATAATTTTTTTATTAACGAAAATAGTTCATTAAATAATCTTTAAAAATTAAGTAAAAGTTTTAATCAATGAAGCAATTGAAAAAAAAAAACAATTATTTAACACATAGGCCTACATGCATAGCCTTACAACAGTGGAGAGGGGTGGGGTGGGTGTAGACTTCTTGTTAGCAACTGACGATACTATTAAAGTATTGAGATGACCCGGAAAACGACATTAAACAGAAATTAGTTATATTTAATTGGACGTTTTTTTTCATAAACTACAGGGTAGTATCACAGTGAAAACGATGGACAGTGTTCAACAAATTCACATTAAAAATTTGTCAACATTTTATAATGTTCATTTTAAGCAAACAACCATAAAAAAATTCATAAAAATCGTTTTAATAACAAACTTTTTTTTTCTATTGGATACCTTTATTAATATTTAGGAAGCGACCCACGCTTTTCTTTATAGTTATTTAAATAGTAGTGTTTAATTTATTTTCTACTTTTTAGTGCATTATTACATAAAGCTTGTTATTAAAACGTTTTTACTTTCTCGTATAAACGTAGTATAGAGAAAGTATTGTAATCGTGCAAAAAAAAATCGAGATTTTTACAAATCTCGACGTTTTACACCTCACTGATTCGGAAAAACATAATTTTGCAATCTTGTCCGTATGTCTGTGTGTGTGTGTGTGTGTCTGTGTGTCTGTGTGTCTGTCTGTGTGTAAACACGATTACTTGAGTACCGTTACAGCTAGGTTGATGAAATTTCATATATAAGTATTATATCAAAATCGTAGATCCGTATCAACTTTTGAGCGATTTCCGATAACCGGAAGTGGTACTTTTTCTACTTTGAATTTTTCAAAAGCCTGTAACTTGAGTACTAATTCAGATAGATAAATGAAATTTCACATGTAAGTAAAAGATCTAATTCTCTACCTTCTATCAAATTTTGAGTAATTTCCGTTGACCGGAAGTACTAATTTACGCTATTTCCGATTTCTCAAAAAACGCATGTAAATTTATAAAGTACTAATAATATTGCGCACTATTACGCACATTTGGTTTTGGTGCTCGCTTGGTGCGGAATTTTTTTTCTACTAGATTTTATTCTATTTTTAAAAGTTTAAGTAAACAAAAATCATGTCTATATTCCGAGTTGACATCCCACGTAGTGTTATATTAAAAATATTCGAGAAAGTTTAGGGGAGATCACTCCCGGTTTATTTATGTTTTTTACAAGCTTTTATTTAACTCACTTCCTCTGTCGACAGTCTAGATGGAAACGCAGGAGTGAAAATTCGGACAGTTCTACTTGACCTATACGATTCACAGTTGGCACGTGGGTCAAGACATGAAGACAATGCAATCTGAATCTAAATTTGACTTAATTGGATGCCTAATTAATTTTTTATTAATTAATTAAAAATTGGACCGAATTAGTAGGCATGTCTATCCAACCACACCACATACGTCATCACGTTCAAACAGGTTTAATAGCTGCGCTATCACGTTCAATAGACGCGCAATGGTTTTTAGTCTTGTAACACTATTGCAAATAAAACATGTAAAGTACTGAAAAAAAAATTCATAAAAAACGTTTTAATAACAAGCTTTTATGTAATGATGCACTAAAAAGTAGAAAATAAATTATACACTACTATTTAAATTACTATAAAGAAAAGCGTGGGTCTCTTCTCAAATATTAGTAAAGGTATCCAATAGGTACTAAAGTACTAAAGTGACCCACGATTTTCTTTATAGTAATTTAAATAGTAGTGTATAATTTATTTCTACTTTTTAGTGCATCATTACATAAAAGCTTGTTATTAAAACGTTTTTTATGAATTTTTTTTTTCAGTACTTTAAATTTTGTATATTTACAATAGAGTTGCATGACTTAAAACCATTGCGCACCTAATGCACATGATGACGCGTGTATAATAGTGCAGAGTAGTTGGGTAAGACTGCTTCTAGTTTGGTTAAAATTTATTTTAATTAATTCATACAATATTAATTAGACATCCATTTAAGTTAACTTTAATTTTAGATTGCATTTTCTTCATGTTTTGACCCACGTGCCAACTTTGAACCGAATCTATTGTTAGAATTTCGCTCGGGCGTTTCGATCTAGACAGACAGACAGACAGACAGACAGACAGACAGACAGAGACAGTGAATTAAATAAAAGCTTGTAAAAACATACAAATTAAAGCGTATAAATTAAGCAAAATAGTTTAAAGAATAATTTATATACATAGACTTACAAAATTTATACTCTTTCATGAACTAATTTTAAAAATATTTATAAATATACTTTGAATTTACAAAGAGCCTTCTAATATATATATATATATATATATATATATATATATATATATATATATATATATATATATATATATATATATATATATATATATATATATTCATCTGAAGCGAAACTTAAATCGTAGAAATCCGTTCAACTTTTAACTAAACAGAAATCTTTAAAAAATAAAGTGAGGACTCCATAAGTCAGATTAAAAAAAAATGTCGGTAAAGTTTCTGATAAAGTTAAGAATGTTAGCTCATTTTTTATCTATTTTCGGAAAAGTCATGAGTTTTAGAAATCGTCCATCTAAGACATATATTATTTTAAAATATTTTAAATAACTTTTTAATCACACATAGACTTAATATATTTACCTGCTGTTTATAGCAGTGAAATTTTAAACTCTATATTAAACAAGACTTTCTCTATACTTTGTATTTACGAGAAAGTAAAATGTATATGTGGTCGAGTCGGCAAAAAGCTCATGGTTGATAAATTCGAAAAAAATTCTCGAGTTCAAACCCACTGGCAGATAAATCTCGATTCTATTCAACACTAAAAATTAAGAACGAAGAAGAAGAAGAAGAAATGTATGTGTGGATTTATAAAAATAATCTTGTACATTTTTTAATCAATTTTCCGTTGTCATTGTGATATTACTCCCAAAAAACAAAGACTAAGAAACGCAAAGAAATCAATAGAAAATATATTCTGATCGTTATAACTAATTGTTGCTAAAGCTGACACTCCCAAGATTAAGTCCCCGGGTAGATGAGACCCAATAGCCTGGGACAACAACCCATCTAAGAGAGAAAAATCCAAAACAAACATCTGCTGCCTTGTGATTTGTTCTCGTGTGGAAAAAGGCTATGAAAGCATATCCAAGAAAGTAATGTAGGCTGAAAACGGAGTCAATCGCCTATAATGAACATAACAAGCTGATACGTAATAATTAAAAGTGTTAGACAAAACACGTACAACAATAGAATTCAGAACGAAGAAGGAGAAGAATAGAAAATAGAAAATAGTTAACAGAAAGTATTAGTATTTTGGTGTCCAAAATACGATAAATTGTGCATTGATTAAGATTGTCGTCAAATATTCCAACCTTTATTTATTGTTGTTGATTACACACGGCGTAGTATAAAAAAAAGCTTCTGATCTAATTAAAATTGAAAATATTATATAAGTATCTTAAAAATATAAGTTGAATGTAGGCTACTAGGCTAAGATAAAAAACAATTTAAAAATACGTTTATTAATAGCGAATGTGGCGGCACTTTTTTAGTCTAAGAGAACGTAAGTCACCTCCTGTTCACCGTGACCTAGTTTACATCCCTGGTGTGTGTGTGTGTGTGTGTGTGTGTGTGTGTGTGTGTTTACACGTCAATCAAACGTGTGCACGTGAAAGTCAAGGATGAGATAACCTCTTAGGTAGAGATTGGCTTTTCTGCCTAGAACTCGTTTGTAATTATTGTGTGTAAATGTTGTAGTAAAATATTAATGGGTGTCAGGATATATCTTATTCA
The DNA here is from genome assembly GCF_028476545.2 of Physella acuta. Classification (NCBI taxonomy): domain Eukaryota; kingdom Metazoa; phylum Mollusca; class Gastropoda; family Physidae; genus Physella; species Physella acuta. Next base: position 313,304 of record NW_026732065.1, on the reverse strand, counting down.
AAGTCATTAATCAATCAATCCAGATATTAATAGTTATTAATTAATTCATCCGGACATTAGCAGTCATTAATCTAACTTTTGGTACATTAATATTCTTTAAGCAAGCTATTCCGACATTGATACTCAAAAGCTCCGGATATTTGGAGTCATTGATCAAGACATACACCTGTCACCAATATGTGGTCTACCATAGAAGATCTCTTATGTAATAGATGGTATATTATTCCTAGTGTCTACACCAACAGGACCAGGACACGTTTGGTCTGACCCCTACCCACAGGACCAGGACACAAATCTGACCCCCTACCAACAGGACCAGGACACGTTTGGTATGACCCCTACCCACAGGACCAGGACACAAGTCTGGCCCTACCCACAGGACACGTCTGGCCCCTACCCACAGGACACAAGTCTGGCCCCTACCCACAGGACCAGGACACAAGTTCGGCCTCTACCCACAGGACCAGGACACAAGTCTGACCCCCTACCCACAGGACCAGGACAAAAGTCTGGCCCCTACCCACAGGACCAGGACACAAGTCTGGCCCCTACCCACAGGACACAAGTCTGACCCCCTACCCACAGGACCAGGACAAAAGTCTGGCCCCTACCCAGAGGACCAGGACACAAGTCTGGCCCCTACCCAGAGGACCAGGACACAAGTCTGGCCCCTACCCACAGGACCAGGACACAAGTCTGGCCCCTACCCACAGGACCAGGACACAAGTCTGGCCCCTACCCAGAGGACCAGGACACAAGTCTGGCCCCTACCCACAGGACCAGGACACAAGTCTGGCCCCTACCCACAGGACCAGGACACAAGTCTGGCCCCTACCCACAGGACCAGGACACAAGTCTGGCCCCTACCCATAGGACCAGGACACAAGTCTGGCCCCTACCCACAGGACCAGGACACAAGTCTGGCCCCTACCCACAGGACCAGGACACAAGTCTGGCCCCTACCCACAGGACCAGGACACAAGTCTGACCCCCTAACCACTGGACCAGGACACAAGTCTGGCCCCTACCCACAGGACCAGGACACAAGTCTGGCCCCTACCCACAGGACACAAGTCTGACCCCCTACCCACAGGACCAGGACACGTTTGGTCTGACCCCTATCCATTGGAACAGGACACAAGTCTGGCCCCTACCCACAGGACACAAGTCTGACCCCCTACCCACAGGACTAGGACACAAGTCTGACCCCTACCCATAGGACCAGGACACAAGTCTGACCCCTACGCACAGGACCATATGTTACGTAAATTGTGGGTGCGAAATTTTTGTGGCTTATATGCAGAAAAATAATTATAAAAAGAAAACAATAAAAAAATTGGCCAAAAATTAGGGTAATGTGTTATTAATTACTATTTAAAAACAAATCAAACTTGTGTGACACCGTGTTTAAAAAAAAAATTAATAAAAGACGACTAAAGCAAGTGTTTTTTTTTAGAAATTTCTTGAAACGTAAGGGTGGGGGCTGAGGCGTATCTAGGTTTTCGGTGTAGGGGGAGCGAAAAGAGCGTAAAAAAGCGGATAAGGTTAAAGTATAATTACATGTTTTTATATATATATATATATATATATATATATATATATATATATATATATATATATATATATATATAGCCTATATATATATATATATATATATATATATATATATATATATATATATATATATATATATATAATATTTCATTAGCTAGTTGAACAAGTAAATAAAATATGACGTTTTAGGCTCCAAACCTTGCATGAACAAAAAAATCAAATTCAAATGTAGCCGTTCGCATTGCTATGTTAACCGTTAACATCAAGTAAAAAATGCACGAAAAATTATTATTTTTAATTATAAACAAAGTAATTATGGTCAGCACTGGGTCCCCAAAAACAGTATGCCTCCCTCTCCGCATTGCGGGGTCTGGCGGCACTGTAGTTTCCCTCCTGCTGTAACGGTACTTACGTTATCGCGTTCAGAGACACATAGACACGGACATACAGACAAAATTAAGGTTTTTCTGACTCAGAAACGTCAAGATTATTGAAAATCTCTATTTTTATTTTTTTGGACGATTTCAATACTTCCTCTATACTCCAGACACGAGAAAGTAAAAAGATTAAAGGGAAGTAAACGTAAAAAGCTTAAACGGTTTTCGAATAACTGAATTACTTCTCTTAGACTTTACGCATATTATTTTATTTAGGGGAGATAAATAGATTTAATGTGCTTTTGAATTGCAGCTTTGTATTTCAAATGTTTCTCGTATTTTAAAGTAAAGCATCGCTTGCTCAACGGCTCGTATCTCACATATCACTTATGTCAGGTCACTCGTATGTCGAGGTACCACTGTATTTCTAACTTTTAAAAAGTAAATACTTGTTCAAAATATGAAAATATTTTTAGAGCAGAAAGTGTATCTTCTTAACTTTAGCTGTACAATTATTCAAAAATACAGCTCAAATGGCACCTACAAAACGCGACAAATACTTACATTTAAATAACGAAATCAACCAAACATTATAAATACAATATCAAGTAATCGGTGCTAGTTCAAATTGATTTCCCAATACATATATTATAACGGCATCTTATTCAAAAGTGTGGTTTTACACCGGACTTAAATCTAGTAAATTACTTGACAGCATGTAGCGGATAGTTTATAGCTAAACACCCATATTCAAATATAATTAATATATTCCTTTCTCCTTTCTTCGATCGCGTCATCACACAACTGGCTAAGCAAATATATCTATCATACAATAAACTATCGGTTAAAACATTTTAGGTGAGATAATTATTAAATAAACTAGTTTCAAGATAAGCATTTTAGTATAACAGTTTCGACTCATTTTCTGATATATAAAACGATTCACAAAATATAACGCCTATAAAAAATGTACATATAACAATTTTTTAACGTAATTTTCTTTTTACGTTTTGATTACGTTTCAGACCAGACGGCCCATGGGGTAGATGAAGTAGATTGTATCTGTTTCTTTGGTCTCGGTATATGGTGGTATAAAGTGAAAAGTTATAGGCCCAGCCATCTTTTCTTTACCTATTATGAGTTATGTACCCATCAGGGATTGGGGCGTTTAGGGACGTCCTAGAATTAGGATCTGAGATCCCAACTCGAGATTTTTAGAATAGCGATCGCGCGACTACCCACCCCTGTCTTGCCGAGTATTATTAAATCATTATAACTAAATAAACCGGGAGTGATTTTACCTAAAATTTCTCGGATATTCTTATATATAGACTATTATAGACAATACTTTTTATCCATTTTTTAATTACTTAAACTTTTTAAAATAGAATGGAATCTCGAAGAAAAAAAGAATTGCACACTAAGTGAACGCAAAGTTTACATATATGTGAAACTTCATGTATCTATCTGAAATAGTACTCAAGTTTTAGGCTTTTGAAAAATTTAAAGTAGAAAAAGTTCCACTTCCAGTTATTGGAAATCGCTGAAAAGTTAATACGGATGTACAAATTAAATATAATACTTATATATGAAATTTCATCAACCTAGCTGTAACGGTACTCAAGTTATCGTGTTTACACACATACACACACAGAGACATACGGACAAGGTTGCAAAATAATGTTTCTTTTCAACTCAGGGAGGTGTAAAACGAATATTTCTTGCTTTTTAATGATTACAATTTTAATTTTACAGTTAAAATCTTGGAGTTACATTAACAAAAGCATAACTTTTATTATTGGTTGGTATTATTGTATCGGATTTGTATAAAGTAATATTTTAGGCAGCATTGTTGCTGATTGACCTATTTAAGATCTTAAGTGCTAGGTGAAGATGACCTTATAACCAGGTCACAACTGTCTTTTGAGGTAACTCGGTTGACGTATAACTGAGTTAAAGTTACATTTTTAAAGGGACATTAAATTGAATTAAACATAGTCCTGCACCGGTTTAGCAATTCTGATAAATATAGAATTCATTGACTTAGTATTTTTAACTTCTTTTAATTTCAGTAGTAGCGATTTGTTCGACTTAAATTTCATATTGTATGCATACAACGTAGGCACTTGCCAAACTTGTTATCTTGAATACGGATCTATATGTTAATGAACCACGTAGAATCGTGTCAAGTAAACAATAAAAAGAGTTTTTATTTATTTCCGCTCCAAGATTGATTGTTTGAATAAAGTATTTCCAGCAGGTAAACAAACTATCCGTCTTTTTAATTGCGAGTCTTATTTAGTTTTTTTTTTTCAAATTTAAACGTAAGACGTACTTGGGTAAGTTTTTGTGTCTTCATGACTCACACCCTATAAACGGTTACGTCCTTTACAGGGTTAGTGTTTGTGGTAAGGGTGTGGTTTTAATTAATAATGAATATAAATAGAGCTCTGTATTATTCCTTTAAGGGTATCGACATTCTCCACTCAGCTTTGTAAAGGCATGTATAATTCCTCCAATTTAAACACAACGACACATTGCCAAAGTCAAATAATATTACAGTATATATATATATATATATATATATATATATATATATATATATATATATATATATATATATATATATATATATATATATATCTATATATCTATATATATATATATATCTATATCTATATCTATATCTATATCTATATCTATATCTATCTATCTATCTATCTATCTATCTATCTATCTATATATATATATATATATATATATATATATATATATATATATATAATCTATATATATATATATATATATACACATAATTATATATATATATATATATATATATATATATATATATATATATATATATATAATCTAACTCCCCTCTCCTACATTTTGGTTCTACTATCTCAACTATAGCAAAAACTAGCTGATATACACTCCACTTCCAACTCAATGATGTTTACTTTTATTTACCTTGTACACAAGTTCAAATAGCCTGCTCCTTTCTCTGCTGTCATCGACTCTCCTATACACTTCTGCTGTCCAACTGTCCGCTATAACTTTCTACTACATAACGGTCTACTCAACTGTAATCCCAAACAAATACGCAATCTCTGGGACGGCGTGGCCTAAATGGTAGAGCTCTAGGCTGCTAACACGAAAGTCACGAGTTTGAATCCGGGTTCAATTCCCTGAGTCCACCCAGCTTTGATGGGTATCTACCTTTATTTAGGAAAAGTAAATACGGCAAGACCTAGTTCTGATCACACTATCCCTTCATATGCCGAGGTCAAGAAACATGTGAACTCTATTTCATCTGCCAAATGGATCGTTAGATAGGGATTCTCTGCTGTCTTCTAACACGCGATTTTCACCTACAGATTGCATTGACCCAACTACTCGCTACAGGTTCCAGTCGCCGATCGCACAAACGCTTGGGTTTTTCAGCTGAAGGTTACACGTGACCGGTCAGTTCGTTCCTAATGGACCAGGCAGCTATATTGGTTTTGCTTGACCAATGTCTACTGACCTACTCTATTCTACTTCTCTCCTCTCTTGAATATTACTTAATTTACGTCTTCGCGTTGTTAATAAACAAGAAAATACATTAAAAAAAAACCCCACACAAAATACACAAAAAAACTTAATTTAAAAATACTAGCACGATCCTTGATATATGAGCCCTATACATACTCAGATTTCTAATGAGAAAATCGAAAAAAAAAATGATTGTCATTTCATTAGAATTTTTTTGTTTGAGTTTCTGTATTAACCTGAGTCTGTTACTAGGAGAGAGTAAACAATACATTCAATAACAGACATTGAGATTACTGGTGTCATTCGTCTTATGTTTTTTGTTGTGCTTTAATCCGACTTTTTACATACCGTTTCTCAATTCAATTGGCGCGTAGTCAAGTTGGTTTCTTTTTTTTTTTGGACTAGATTGACAAGTTCAATTGTGTTTTAAAAAAAAAAATCACTCCGGGTGTTGTCCTTTGTGAAACGGACGAGACAAACACACACACACACACACACAAATAGAGACACAAACATAGAGAGACACATACACACACAAACATAAACGCGGACACACAAAAGATCTAAAACAATAACAATCACTATCACACTAACGCACAGAAACCTACACAAACACACATTAAAAAACACACGCACACACATTCTAAATACAAACTGAAACTAAAACATAAACACGTAAACGCACACACACACATATACACACTCACAATCGTATACACACATAAAACACACACTCTAACACATACAAACTAAAACATAAACACGCACACATTAACACACAAACACACGCACACGCGCACTAATACACACTTACAGTCATATACACACATAAAACACACATGCAGGGACACATACAATAATACACACACTCATGCACGCGCACACACACAAGAACTGACACGTAAAAAACACACAATAACATACACACACTAACACAGACATTAACATATACAGGCACATAAATTGAAATTAAAAAATGGCCACACACACGCGAACTCACTCACACACGTACATGCAAGAATTCACGCTCGAACACATGCATTGTCTATATTTCACCACAAATTAAGACGTTTTCAGCAACGGTTTCTTTCTAAACTAATTTTAAGAATGCAAATATTTCTTGCTTCTCTTCTTGAGTTAATGTTAAACTCATTGGGTCAATATAATTCATGTACTCGTTACACTGGAAATGCTAGTAGTGGAACTTAAATTAAATTAAGTGAACCTAGGTGAACTTAAATGCTACTTGATTTTTTATTATTGCTTTCGTGTGTTTTTCTCTGTCCTAGAAGAGTGGCTGTGCCCGCGTAACGAGCCTCATCTGCCCGAGGGTTCAAACTCGAGACTTTTCCGACTCAACCACGCCGATCCCTACTAAGGAACTAATAAAGAATGATAAAACACAAACACACACACACACACACACACACAGATAGAGAGAGAGAGAGAGAGAGAGAGAGAGAGAGAGAGAGAGAGAGAGAGAGAGAGAGAGAGAGTCATATGAACACAATTGATAAACTATTTTTTTTCCGACTCAGGGAGGTGTAAAACGTTGAGATTTGTGAAAATCTCGATTTTGATTTTTACTTTCTCGTTTATACGAAGTATAGAGAAAGTCTTGTAATAGTGTAAACATTTTTTTTTTACAAATCTCGACGTTTTACACCTCACCAATACGGAAAAACATAATTTTGCAATCTTGTCCGTATGTCTGTGTGTCTGTGTGTGTGTGTGTGTGCGTGTGTGTGTGTGTGTAAACACTATAACTTGAGTACCGTTACAGCTAGGTTGATGAAATTTTATATATAAGTATTTTATCAAAATCGTAGATCCGTATCAATTTTTGAGCGATTTCCGATAACCGGAAGTGGTACTTTTTCTACTTTGAATTTTTCAAAAGCCTATAACTTGAGTTTTTTTTCAGATAAATACATTAAATTACACTTGTACGTAAAAGATCTAATTCTCTACCTTCTGTCAAATTTTGAGTAATTACCGTTGACCGGAAGTACTAGATTACGCTATTTCCGATTTCTAAAAAAACAAACGCGTGTACATTTATTAAGTACTAATAATATTGCACTATTATGCACATTTTGTTTTGGCGTTCGCTTGGTGCGCAATTCTTTTTTCTACGAGATTCTATTCTATTTTTAAAAGTTTAAGTAATTAAAAATCATGTCTATATTAGGAGTTATATAAGAACGAGCCGACCCGCGGCGTATCATACGCTATTTAGTGGTTTTATTTCCTACTTTTCAGTAATTCATAATTTGTGAATTCGACAGTACCAATGCTGCCACTGAAAATATTTGCTTTAAAACACTACCCCCCACCCCCTTTCACTCAACCCCTACCTATACCCCCCCCCCTGAAAGCAGCCTCCTCTTAGTTACCTCCTCTAAGTTTAAAATCGTTTCAAACTAAATTATCTGCTCCTAATAGCCGTCACTAAACCCGGCTCTACGAATGTAAACATTTAGAGTGAACACCGCTCACCAGACCATGTGGGGGGGGGGGGGTGATAGTTATAGAGAGGAAGAGAGGGGACTGCAAGGCGCGCTTGCAACTTGTTTTCTAACGTCTCCCAGAAGAGAATTATATATACGAGCCGATCCGCGGCATATCATACGCCGCTATTTAGTTGTTTTTTTTTCTACTTTTCAGTAATTCATAATTTGTGAATTCGACAGTACCAACGCTGCCACTGAAAATATTTCTTTAAAACACTATAAGTAGCTCGTTAAGGACGATACCCCCTCCTCCCCCCCCCCTCCGTTAAAGTAGACTCCACTTAGTTACCCCCACCCCTACGTTTAAAATCGTTTCAAACTAAATTATCTTCCCCTAATAGTCGTCACTAATACCGGCTCTGCTTGTAAACATTTAGCGTGAACCACAGCTCACCAGACCATGTAGGAGTGGGGGTGGTAGGGAGCGCGCTTACAGCTTGTTTTCTAGCGTCTCCCAGAAGAGAATTATATATATATATATATAGATAGATATTCGAGAAAGTTTAGGGGAGATCACTCCCGGTTTATTTTTTTGCACGATTACAATTCTTCCTCTTTACTTCGTGCACGAGAAAGAAAAAAAGATGTAAGGTTACTGGTAATTAACTAAATAACAACATGTCTTGCTAAAGGAATTAATTGCTAATCCTTAACCCAACCGATGTCCCAACATAGCCTTAATCCCTAATTTCTAACCATAACACTCAACTTGAGTTTACAATATTACTATAAGCTAACACACCGTTTTTCATTAGTCAGACATCGGTCAAACAAATAATCTAATCGTTAACCAAAAACTTATCATCACCTAGGGCAGGGGTCTCCAAACTACGGCCCGCGGGCCGGATGCGGCCCGCGATGTCCTCTCATCTGGCCCGCGGAGATCTTTTTGTCCACGGAAAAAAAATGTTTGTTGGTGATGGCTGAGGAACTTTGCCCAGAAAAATCAAAGACATGCCTGAAAGAAACTGGCCCCAGAACTGAAATTTGATAGTTAATGCGGCCCTCGGACTGAAAAGTTTGGAGACCCCTGACCTAGGGAATAGCGATCTGCCAAAAGTTTTCCTATAGTTATGGTCACTGTTGCGAAGCAAACAATCTTCCGTTTCGTTGAGTCCAATAGAATCGTCGCCCCTTGAACACTGCACCACGCCCTGCGCAAAACGATTGCGCGCGTATGTCTAACAGGAAAACAGTGTAGGCCGCTCATTGATCAATATAAAAGGCCGAAAACTTTCAACCGAAGACAGGAATTTGTGAAGACTACGAGAATGTTTCAACCCACATATAAATGTGTTTTCTTGCTGTTTTGTTTCCTTGGTAAGTACATTTATAGATCTTTAAATCTGCATGCATGTGGTAGATGATCTAAATATACTTACCTAAAATAATGGATATGCATATGTTATGTGAAATAGGCAAGTTAAATCTATCTTCGAATATGAACTTGTGTATTAATGATAGCGATAAAGAAGTGAGACATAATATGGTGCCATATAGAGACATTTCTTAAGCCTTCATTAAAGTAGTCAAGTTGAGAGAAGAGATTTATCAAATCTGAACCTAAAAATGTCTACCATAAATTATAGAAAATGGGATCATATTGAGATGTCTGATGATGAAGATGATACCCATCCAAATATCGACACACCCAGTTTATTCAGATGGCGTCATCAAGCAAGAGTTGAAAGAATGGAGGAGCAAAAAAAAAAAAAGAAGAAAGAGAAGTTTGAGCAAGATAAACAGTTATCAACAAAGAATAGCAGAGATGAAAAGGAAAGTAAAAGAGGCTAAAGAGTCTGCATCATCTGAATTTCAAAAGCTCAAGAATGAACTTTCAGAACTAGAGGAACAAGAAGAAGAATATAGGAAGATGGAAGAGGAACTCAAAAAAGAAGAAAAATTGACACCTTTGAATATTGACACCATTTGTAAAGAAGCAAAATCTAAAACACTGATAAATAAAGCAGCACCACCACCGAAAGAACTTTCAGCAGAAGAAAAAATTAGCAAGCAGCAAGACTTTACTAAAAAAATATAAGAGTGAAATCCGCAAGTATGGCATGCTTCAGAAGTGGGATGACAGCAAGCAGTATCTAACAGAACACAACTATATTGAGTGTGAGGAGACTGCCAACTATCTTGTTATCTGGTGTATTGATCTAGAGGTGGAAGAGAAACATGATCTCATGAAACATGTTAGTCATCAATGCAGTGTCATGCAATTTATTTTGGAACTGGCCAAAAGTCTAAAGACTGATCCTCGCAGTTGTGTCGGGGCTTTTATCTCCAGAATTAAACTTAGAGAAAAACAGTACACTGATGCTTTTAATGATGAGCTTGAAGCTTTCATATCAAGCATTCAGGAGAGGGCTAGAATAAGGATTGAAGAAGCCATGAAAGAATATGAAGAGGAAGAGCTTAAAAAACGTTTAGTTCCTGGAGGCTTAGATCCTGAAGAAGTGATGCAATCACTTCCAGAAAAACTGCGGGCTTGCTTTGAGGCTCAAGACATAGCATTTTTGCAAAAGACAGTAGCAGAAAGGCCTCAAGAGGAAGCAGCATACCACATAAAGCGCTGCATTGGCTCAGGCCTATGGGTCCCTGGGGGAGATGACAAAGAAGAGGCTAGTGGAGTACAAGAATCCAAGGAAGAGGAAGTTTATGAAAAAGTTGATTGATAGTCCCTTCTGAAAATTATGTTTTATTATTACAGAAATAGATATACAATTCGTATATTTCTAAACTGTGTAACTTCTGGTTATAACTTGTTTTTTTTTATCCATCAATAGGAAGTAATTTGTTAACAAATAACTTTTTTATTATTGTTTTATAAAACTGTTCAACTGAATTTTTATTAAATTTTGTGTTGCTGCTAAATAAAAAAGTCATATTGGTCATTGGGAATTAAAACTATAGCCATTGCTATTGAGCTATTTTAAATTTATATTTGAATAAGCTAATGTTGTTTATCAGTTCAGTATTTCAGTTGCATAATCATATATTGTTCTATCATTTTAATTATTAACACAGGCTGTATTAATTACCACAATGCACTAAAAGTAAACAGGTTTAGTAGTGTTTACTAAAAAAACGTAAACCTATTTAAAGATTTATTTACATAGCAGAATAAAACCATAGTGATTAGTGTTCACTTTTCTGGTACCAGTTGTGAAATGTACTTAAAAACTTTTGAATATTTAGTTACAAAAGCATTGATGGGCAACTGCAATTCTGTAATTGTTTTTATAACTGTCTTTTATCGAATTGCATAGTGTACAATTTTAAGGTGTAATTTCTCATCAATCTAACTTTTAATGAGTTTAATTTTATTTTGTAAATAATGGCACATTACATGTACTATTGAATTGACCAATAGTTTACAATAACAAAAATTGTAAAAGACTAAAAAAAAAATAGCCAGCCTGTGATAGCAGACTGTAGCTTCAAGCATGTGTCTCTTCCCATTATGTTTTATTTTTTTTCTCCCACGTTTCATCACCCTGGACGAAAAGGTTGCTTATAAATGGAGGGGGGTGGGGTGATTTCAAATCACATAACTACTACATCGAGTCCGTGATTATCACGTTAAATTCATATTGGTAAGCTACCGTTAGACAATGCCTTCTCCCATAGGAAGAACAAACAGAGTAAACATAACGGGTAGAATTGATGTTAAAACTTTATTTATTGTGTATTGGGTTAGTTTTGCCAGATTTATTAGTGTAAAGTGTATCTACCATCTCCCTTCTTGTAATAGACAGATTTGTGAGTTCATTTACGAAATTGAAAACACAATTTTAAAACATTTTAAAAACATTTTTCCTGTTTCGTGAGAAAATAAACCGGGAGTAATCTCCCGTAAACTTTCTCGAATATTCTTATATAAAACTACGAGGGATGGCAACATGATTTTTAATTCATTTTTTAAATTACTTAAATTTATTATAATAGAATAGAATCTCGTAGAAAAAGAATTGCGCACGAAAAAAATCTGTGTATATTAGTGCGGAATATTATTAGTACTTTATAAATTCACATGTGTTTTTGAGAAATTGGAAATATCGTAAAATACTACTTCCGTTCAACGGAAATTACTTAAAACTCGACAGAAGGCACATAATTAGATCTTTTACCTATATTTTTGAAGTTTCATTTGTCTATCTGAAACAATTTATAGGTTTTTGAAAAATTTAAAGTAGAATAAGTGCCACTTTCGGTTATCGGAAATCGCTGAAAAGTTTATACAGAACTAACTAAAGGCCACCCATAATGCCACCCAAACTAACCAAATGCCACCCAGACTAAAGTAATGCGACCCAGACTAACTTAAGCCATCCATAATGAAATCCCAACCAACCAAATGCCAGCCAGACTAAAGTAATGCGACCCAGACTAACTTAAGCCATCCATAATGAAATCCCAACTAACCAAATGCGAGCCAGACTAAATTAAGGTCAACTATAATGATACCCAAGTCTGGGTGGCATTATGGGTGGCCTTATATTATGCTGTGTAGCATTATGTTTGTTGGGGTGTCATTATGGGTGGCGTTAATTTAGTCTGGTGGCATTTGGTTAGTTGGGGTGTCCTTATAGGTGGCCTTAAGTTAGTTTGGTTGGTGTTAGGTTAGCTTGGTTGTCCTTATAGTTTGCCTTTAGGTATTCTGGTCTGTATTAGTTTAGTTGGGGTTGTAGTAAGTCTTGATGGCTTCATTTTAAAAACGTTTGTTTTTCTGGAAATTTTCTCTGCCGAAATAGAAACATGCAATGGGTTGGGGAGAGTTAGTTAGGGTGCAGATTTATGTCCATTCTTATATGTACAGTTTCAGGTTGATTCCAGACAAAAAGGAGAGAGCCGTAGCTCAGGTTCACGAAAATTATACAAAACGAGTGAATAACAACGAAGTTAAAAGATATTTAATCTAAATTTATTGTTTGGTAAATGTTTGGGGATTTTTTTTTTAAAGTATGTGTGCTCATAAAATATATTAATTATATATATATATATATATATATATATATATATATATATATATATATATATATTTATATATATATATATATATATATATATATATATATATATATTTATATATATATATATATATATATATATATATATATATATATATATATATATATATATATATATATATATATATTTCAATCATTTAACAAAAAATAAATTCCAAGAGTTCTGTTTCTCAATCTTTGCAGAATGTACAGCTTTAGCCTACGGCGTCCAGTGCTCTAAACATGAAGACTGTACAATCGTATCTAAAATATGCACTGCGAATAAAATCTGCGAATGCAAACCTGGTTTTATCCCTATTAAAACCGGATGCGGCAGTAAGTAAAACAATCATTGAAAAAAGGTTATAGGTTCGTATCCTGCGTGTCAAGTTTGAAACGAATAGGTTCGGTAGAAAAAGTTGGAGTTTGCTCCCCAAATTTTGACCTAGCAAGAAGTCAAAATAACAAGGAAACGTTAAGTTGAGGCTTGTAAATTGTAAAAATGCTATAGATCTATATTTTAATGGACTATTATTTCTTGATGCAAGGGGAGAGAACTGCTATAAAATAATATAGTATTATGACAAGACAAGATTACATTTTCTTTATCATACATTCAATATAATGTTAATTAAACGTCCATGTTCATTATGAAATTAGATATTCAACAATATTTGCTCTTTGTTATTTATATCAATTTAATCCCATTAGCTAAATATAGCTCTTGGCTCGCCAAGCCTTGACTCCAAATCAATGTAAACAAAAATCTAATATTATATAAATACGCATATTGACAAATTGTTGCTTCTTTTGTCTATTTTATTTCTTTCTTTTATGTACAAACAGAGAAACTAGAAACACCCATGGTATCTCAGGAGACAGGTAGAACAACCGACTTAATCAACGGTTCAACTGGCGTCTTAACTTGTGACACAGTCTCAGGTACCGCATCATGGTATCTCGGCGACGTACTGCTGTCGGCCACTACCCCGAGTATACACATAAAGAAAGCTGGAGTTTACAAGTAATTTCTTGCTAAGTTATCAAAGAACGAGTTCTTAACAAACCTTGACATTTTTATATTCAGGGTAACAAAAAGCATACTCTGTTAATTAAATGTTATAGTAATGCAACTTAAATTGACTTAAATATTTTATAATGCTTATACATATTTTTGTATGTTTTAGGCTTATTTTAACGTCATTTACTGGTACATATAAAAAAATGAACAGATCGATAATGAGATACAGCAAACGTGTAATCTACCACTAATTAAATTTAGAAAATAGACGCTTCTCATAAAATTATAACATATTCTATACATAGTAAATATAAGTCCACAACACATAATTTTATTTTGAATATTTCCACCCAGATGTCAAGCCCTATCAAACACCGTGAGCTTACACTCGGATAATAGTTCTGCGTTAACCATCACTGCTGTTGAAGGAAACACATGTATGTATTAACAATACGGTAAACGAAATTGTATGGATTCGCAGATGTTATACATTAACAAATAAAGATGGTTGTACAAAGTTCACCGTTTCCTCGCCTACCTATACCTACATCGGTATACATTTGGGAAGATGAAATTAAAAAAAATAACGGTTTAATACGATTATTCTCTAATACAGCTTAGGTATGAAAAAAGCGTCGTCCTTCCCATGCATGATGAACCCAATGTTTTCCCGGACGTTCGCGCCTAGTGAGAGTCCTCCCTACCCTCGAACACAATATCCAACTCTTAAAGCAAAGACGAAATGGCTATACCGATGCCGTATGTTATCATTTTATTTCCAGATTCAAAGAAACAGACACTGAAAATAGAACCTGAAGGCACAACAATTTACCCTGGAAGAAATGTAGTTCTTACTTGCTCTGATGCACCGATGGGTTTTGCTGGGAAAACCACTTTTCTGGTATGTTAGATTTGTTTTTATAAGTGGAAAATGGCCATATGTATATTAGTAGCGTGCCCGTCCCCGAGTGTTGCCGCGAGGTTAGAAGAAAGTCTGACGAAACATTCTATGAGGGTTTCATCAATGCGTTACCAATCCTATATTTTTAGACATGTGATCTTGTTTTCTAAGCCAGAGTTTTTAAAATGTAAACAACGCCTGCACTATATTTCTTGGATCATATTTGTCGGGCACGGGTTTACAATCGCCCAGCGCGCATCAGAAAGCCTTGAGTATAAAGTAATCACTCTCCGTAATAGTGAGGTAGAACACACTTCATCCATCGCCCAGGTGTCAGTAACGTAGAGAGGCGCTATCGTGGGCCCCCAATTATATTACCGCAGTGGCGCCGCGTACGGCCCCTTGATCGGTTCAATCAGCGAATGTTGTGTGCCGCTTTTTCAATACTGTAGGGTGCTTCTTAAAAACTAACGTAGGTGCCATAGTTCATTGCACTTTTATGGGGGGTTTTGTCCAGGGGGTTCGTGTTGCGGGGGGTTTATGTCCAAGGGGTTTATCTCGGGGGGTTTATGTTCAGGTGTTTTTTGACCGGGAGCCAGTTGCATGACTAAAAAGTATTGCACACCAAATGAACATGATCTATGCGCGTAATTAGTTCATAAAAAATAATCTAATTAAGTCAAATTTAATGTCTTCAAGTCTTGACCCACGTGCCAACCTTGAAACGAATTTGTCAGTTAGAAGTGCCCGAAATATCGCTCGCCCGTTTCGGTCTATGACGACAGACTTTCGACTGACAACAGAGGAAGCAAGTTCAATAAAAGCTTGTTCAAACACAGTTTTATTAACCAGTGTGTATTAGTTGACAAAAAGTATTGAAAAATAACAATGCAGTGCTCGTTGATCAATTTACAGTGACACTAAAAAATAGGAACCACTTTGTAAAGAAACTTCTTTAGGAAGGTATTATTATATTTTTAAGAGAGTAAAAACTGTCTTAGATTTTTTATATTAAACAAATAGGTTGATTCCAAACCTGTAGCTGAGAGCACTAAATCGATGACTACTCAAATCTCTATGAACAGCACTTATAGTGGGAAGAAAATATCCTGCAGACTGGAACCGTTCGAGCAGATTACATTCATAGATTCAGATGACATGGGGACCTTACCAACAGAAGATGCCAGTGTGTGCATGTATTTTTATTAAATATTTGTTATTATTTGTAAAACTTTTATTACTTTATCTATTTCTCGCATCTATTCATTTCCAAAGTCAAGTAACGAAATTTTACATTTTCTTTTTAAAAGAAAAAAGTTTAAACTTTAAACAAATTAGTATGTTTTTTTCTTGTACTACAAAGGCTGCAAATATGTTAATAATTTAATTTAATTGACTTTGTTAAAATATTTAAACTAGATATCAAAGTCACCTCAGTGAAAGCGATTGTAACTGATGCAAATGATGAAGAGCTTAAAACAGACACAACTTACAATATTGGAGCAGTAGGACCAACCATCACCTGCCAGACCACCCCAGCACCAGAATCTCTGGACCCTGTAATGCCAATAATATACGAATTTTTAGAAGTGGTTAGTGTTTTTCCAACTTCACGTTACACGTCGGGTTTGTAAATGAATATTGCAAACCTTGTTACTAAACTTTTACCCAGTCTTAATGCAACATTTCAAAATAAAGTAAAAAATAAATTCGTTAATAAAAAGTAGAGATTAAAGAGTAATTACTTACAATCGCTCAACCTGCTATCATACGAAGGCAAACTGTTTCGTTACTGATAGTTGGTTTCTTGCCTGACTAAGATATTGCGAGTTACTATCGGGCTTCAAAGCGAAAATTTTAAGTAGTATGTGGCTAGGCTGGAAAGACGGTGTCCAAGCTTCCGGGGAAATAAATTAGAATCGGCCCGTTCCCAAATCAAAATTTTCATAATGCTTTTTTCCCCCTATTAAAGCCCGAGGGCATGCCTACAAAGTCCCGAGTCACTTTATAAATTGCATGAAACAATAATTTAAAAAAGGACAAATCTGAAGGGTTATTAAATTAAGACACATTACATCACTGATTTTGGCGGCCCACCGAGAATTTTTCTTGGTGGCCCACCGGGATTTTTCAAGGTGTCCTGGTGACAAAGACCATCTCTGTTATGTGGTGTCTACGTCTTTACAAATGAATTACTCAAAAATTGAAAATAAAACAAATATAAGAAACTTTGTAAAAGTAAGCTTTTGTTTGCACAAAAATTAAAAAAAAATATTATACAAACTTGCTTTCTTTAATAAAAGCTCTGGTCGCTCATGAAATCTCTTATTTTTTTTAGTGACCGTTGCTTTTATTAAAGACAAAAAAATTATTTTATTTTAAAAAAATATTCATTGCATTAGAAGCTTAAGGTTTTAAAAAAATTGTTTTAGTACTTTGATTTCAAATGGTGGAACAGATTTTTAAAATAATAAATACATATTTTTTTTCTAGTTATGGATTTATCAATGTCCAAAGTATAAAATTTCATTTGTTTAATTATCAAAACATTTCTATAATTTCAGTTTAGTAGTAAGGTGAAACAAAACGGTACCTCAAAGACATATAAAGTGCCTACAACTGAAGCAAGTAGCTCAGTTTATGAATGCTCAGCCGCGTATAAAGAATATACTGCAGTAAAGTCAGCATTGACCATACAAGTAACTGTCAGTGAGTTGGTTTATATTTTAGATGTTAGTACGTTTTTATTACGGAAAGTAAAAAATGAATAATAAACGTAGGTCCCACAGATTACAAATTAAAATAATATTAACAAGTCTCAGTGTGTTTAGACTTAAATTCCCGATACCAGTCCGTATATTTCTAAAGTTTTAAAATGTAGTATTTTGCTAGCTAATATATGTTTTATACTTGTTTTACGTAAAAAAATTAAAATAAGAGGGTTGAACTACACAAAGATTTACGTTTCCCATAGTATTTCAGTAAACTGAATGAGTACATTTTAAAATTTTAAAATGTGAATTCTCAATGCACAAGGAAAGTTTAAAATCTTGTATGACATTTAGTTGCAGAGTCGTAGGGTTTGAATTTTAGGTCAAAATGCGAATTTGAGAAAAAGTGAAATGAAGGGTGGAAAAGAGCACTGCGTGGTTTCTTATTTAGAACAAAACATTAAAAGACCACTTGTTTTGTATGGAAAAGCAATTGACTAGTATGTGCATTTAGATATCTGTTGTAAGTTTTCGATTGATATATTTTTGTATTTCAGCGGAAAGTTTGTATACGAGAGATAATGAAGTAGAGCCGATTAAACAACTATAAACAATACACGCTCGAAGAGAGCCGCTTTCTGCGTTATTGTATAAACATTTGATAGTGGGGGGAGAGGGTACCATGTTTTACATCGAAATTTTTTTGGTACATAGCTAAATGATGCTAATGCTGAATTAAGAAATAAATTGATAGAAAAAAAGTGAGTTTTATCTAAAAAAAAATTGTCTTTTTGTTTTAAATGTTTTAAATTTAAAATTAATCATAAGTTAACCTGTAATATGCATAAATCAAATAAAGAATTCACCAATTTGCTGAAGAATTTGACTGGGTTCCAAAAAATTTAGCTCCCTAATGTTATCCCTACTCTACCAAATTATTTTAAAGTAAAAACTATCTCTGTGTTATTTTAGCGTGGTTTGTTTCTTCATATACTTTTTTATTTCTTTTCCACTGATTGAATTATTGGTCTCTTCACTACAAACTACCTGTGTTATTGAGAATGGGCGGTCTCTTATTTCACCGTATCCAGTAATATATCTTGAAGGCAGTTGTTCTACACATAATATATCCTATTAATCTACTTTTTTTTACAACCAATAAAAAACGGTTGTATATTTCTCCAGCTAGTTGCTTTTACAGTGCATTATCTACTAAAACAAAGCAGGTAGCAAATCCTCATGAGTTCATAGCGTCCCCAGTAATACAGTAAAACGGCCAGAATGAGCTGTCGCTGTCCTAATCTACTATTAATTCGGTCACATGTACACTCAATCAACATTGACTTATTTATGCTATTAGACATGGGGCTTTTAGACGATTAATCTTTTTCTGTATTTATGTGCATTAGAACAATTGTTTTATTACAGATCCTAGCTACCTGACGGCCCCTGTTTTAATAAAGGCTAGTCTTCCTGCCATAAGTATAGGTTCAACCTTAATTTTATCATGTGGCGGATCAGTAGATAATACACTTACCTACACATGGTTTTTTAACAACAAGTTCATCGACGGACAAGCAGACTGGAAGATCCAATTATACAATTTCACAGTAGCTGACATTGGAGAATACAAATGTCAAGCTTCAAAGAACCGGTATACGACGGCTAATTCGTCTTTTCATGCTAGTAAGTTTATGTGTCTTATCGTACCTTTTATTCTCATGTAAATAGTGCCGTCTTATTCATGCATATTTGTTTTCTATGTAAAAGTTTAGATTCAAACTAGTAAGCATCCTCTTCATTTTGCATGTTATAATTTATTTTATTGCTAAAATGTATTTGAAGTGTATTGATGCTTTATATATATATATATATATATATATATATATATATATATATATATATATATATATATATATATATGAATATCTATTTTCGCAAATTTATCTATCTACTAATATTTACATATAATCATATTTCGTCGGGACTTCCACATATTTATTTCTTTGTCCGAGTTTTCCAGATCAGAAAATCTGCAATATGCATAGAATTATAAGATCAGTAGAGGGTAAGCGGGTAATTCGCACACCAGTATATTGACAGAAAAACTAAGCTATAGTCAGCGTAGGTCAGAAAAGCCACTAAGAGATTATGACTTGAAATGTAAGACCATACTAATGTATATGGTTTAGTCTACCGCTAATTTAATGCGGTTGTCTTTATTTGATGAAGCTGAAAGAGTTAAACAAATTTTTGCCAACAATTATTAAGTTTAGTGATGTTTATGTAGCTAGCGGTTTTTTTTCTTCGTGAAGTCTTTACTATATCAGACCCTAACTTCATTTTGACCACAATTTCCATCTCCGTAGTACTGAAGTGTTTAGGAGATCTTCAGTCCTTGTAATTGTACGTCTTCTGAACAGACATATCTTTAGGGAGTGGGAGAGGGGGGGGGGGCTCTGCTCCCCATCACAGCACGTCAACCGTCTCATCCCCCAAACAAATTAGGAAATATATATATACCTAGATAAATGACCCGTTGAGGGAGAAATGCAACTGGTGTAAGGTTAATAATTTTGTCTTTTTCTCTAAACCAAAACCAAAACTATCCCATCAAGTATTTTCATTAGTTGCTAGTAAACCCTACACCGAGCGATGGGCTTACACACTAACACATGTGTCGTTTACAGTCCGTTGTAGAGTCTGATGAAAGCTTTCAAACCTATCACAGCCTGATGTAATACGATTAAAACCGGCCGCTGGTTGATTAGCTAGAAGGGGGAAAAGGGGATGGACTTGGTACATTCTTCAAACTGACAGACATGTCCATGACACATTGCTTCAGCTTAGTATAAAACGTACTTAACAGCGCTTAGTAGTGTTCCAATGACAACCAACAGTACATTTCTTGGCAAAGTTTCAAATACTAACCTAAATGTTGTTGTATAATTTTAAAACAACAAATAGAATAGTATATGCATGTTAACAAACGAGACATGCGATTGTTTTGTTTATCTAGAAACAAGATGGCTATATAGCCCACGTGGTTAGTTGCAACCTATCGTGATTTATTTTGATTTACTGTACTCTAATATGCAGAGTTTCTTCCAGGCATCTTCCCCTCCCCCCCCCCCCCCCCCCCCCCGGAGAAAAAAAGTCTGGAAGAAACACTGCTAATATGATTGGTCAAGCGTATCAATGAATCTTTTCCCATTCATTATTTTTACGAGTATGTCCTTATATGGAGTCTGACATCAAATTTTACAGTGTAGAAAACAACGTTTATTCCACTTATTTGTAGAACAAAGAAAAAAGTCACTAAACCAGTGGGTACACGAGCGCTTGGCAGATAGAATGATGTATAGTTTATGATGCCTCGCGGGGAATAAAAGATGTAATACCCGCTCGAAGATAGCCGTTGTCTGCGTAGTACGGTAAAAATTTGCCCGGGGGGGGGGTACCATGTATCACATCGCAATTAAAGGAATTTATGAAGCGAACCTAGCTTTCATTCATAGTTATAGCTATAGTAGTTCATTATTAAATATAAAAAAAAACCCCATCAATTTTCTCCTTTTGTTCTCCAGTTTCCAGAAACTGTCGACAGCACTGCTAACACAAAAAAATATTCCAATATGCCCACCTCACCCTTATATTCTTTTTACACCAAATGAATCCCTGTTATTAGATCCGAACTCCAAACGGAGTACTGTCTCTATTTTTGTTTAAGTCAAACATGGCATGCAAAACAAATACGACAGAATTGCCGATTCAAAACAATAATGCACTATAATGCTTTATTTCAATTAGGCTATAACTTTTATCGATATATTCATCTGTCATTTCTATAGAGAACCAACAATTTTATGAAATTTTACAATAAGAGTTACATTTTGAAAAATTAAAGCCGTTTGGGAACTATCGATTACACTTTTTTATATTTTATATTGAATATAAGCCGTTGAAAGCAGTTAAGAATTATTTTATCAACTCAAATATTTTTAAAAAGCTCCCCTCAACCTCTTCCATAAAGTCAACAGGACTGGCCAGTGAAAGTATATCAATGTTAGACAGAACAATTGTTTCCCATGATAAAATACGTAATAGCGGTCTACTAATCCAAATTAAAAATAACAGTGTTTGCTAAAGTACTATTATATTACAAATAATAGATTATTTGTTTGAATATTGATAACCTTAAAAAAACCGGAAATCAGTTTGTATTTAACATATTTTTCAAAATAATCAATTTTGGTAGAAAAATATGCTTTCTGGCAACAACCATTTGGAACAATTAGGAACCAGCTTTTCAAGCCTATTTCGGACAAAAAATAATAAAAATAGTTTTAAAAATCAACAAAACAATTGAATGACTCATTTATAAACAGTATTTTCTTCGGTTTTGAATCTATTTTGTGATTTAATATAGTGTTTTGAATACTATCAACGCATGTATTTTAGCCTTTTTATATTGTTATAGTTATACTGATATTAGAACTAGTGTGTGTGGATGCTAATGCTAAACCAACCTCTACTTCCACAAGTGTTTACTTCAGGACTCACCTCCATTCCTACGTGGACGTCATCACTCGATGACCAAGAGGCGTAGCGAGGGGGGGGAGGGGTCGGGTGGGGGTACATATGTCCCAGGGCGCCGACCTTAGGGGGCGCCAAATGGGTTGGAAAAACAAATTATAAATAGTTTGAGGGGGGGTGCAAATCGAAAGTTTGAAGGGGGGGGGGGGTGCAAATTAAAACTTTGCTCCCGAGGGGGGTGCCAAATTGGAAGTTTGTCCCCAGGCGCCGGGAAGGGTCGCTACGCCTCTGCGATGACCCAGGGAGTGGCATGATATTCGGTGTGAAATGACGAATTCATTTGGTGTGAAGATATGAGTTAGGGTTAGGTTTGAAGTATAGAGATAGTTAAATCTAGTTAAACAGTGTCTTTGAAGGTGTAATATTATTAAAAAATCAAATTATTTAGTTAAAGTATTAATATATTATGTAGAAGATTAAGCGTATTTCGTGAAAAATCACTTTTATTGCAATAAAATTTATATTTATTGGACGTTTAAAAAAATCAATATTTATAAAAATATTGATTTAAAAAATCTATTGCCATTCCTTCATTCACATCGCAACAGCTAAGCCATATTAAAAAGTTAGAAACATTTGAAGACTAAATATTATGGGCTAATGATGTAACTATATTTGATATAATGATTTATTTTCATGAAATTACAAATATATTTAGCACAGTTTCTATAAAAGTGATTTTTATAACTCCCAACAGTTATGAAACCCACTGTCACCCGTGTTACTCCTGGAATCATCTATCGTGCAGGCTGTGATTACGAACTGAAATGTAACACTGGCTCAAGTTTGACAGACGGTTGGAGCTACTCATGGACAAAGTAAGAATTTTCATAATGATAAAAATAAAAGAACATCATATTTGTGTGCCTCCTTCAACTAATTCCATTATGGAGGTAAAGCAATTTTACATATGTTCGTAACATATCATAAAAACCTTACCCAAACTCTAAACTTGCATAGGTTGCAAATGCAAATTATTTTAAAGTAACTAAACTTTTAAAAATTGTATGCCCTGTTCTGAATGTATAGTATATCAGATCTTAAACACATCGTCTAACTTAGCGTTAATTGTCAAAACTCCTCCCTTAACTTCTTTACATTAGTGTGGAGTGTATATACAGGTGTAACTTCAATTTAACATTCATCGTTACTAAATATTTAAAATATAATTCCTTCCAGCGAGAATAAAGAGACATTAAGGAATTAAGAATTAGTATTTCACAAGTGAATGCCGCATAGCAATATATGCAAACAATGACGATACGAGAACAGTGCATGCGTTGAGCCATTGAGCGAACTGATTTCAATGCAATTTTTCAAATAATATCTATGAAACAAAGTCTAAACATGTATTTTTCTATTGTCCATTTAAACTATAAGCAATCCTAGTTTCTTTTACTTTTCTTTTTAGAGATGATGCCGTCACTCTGATTGAAACCGACACATACACAATAACAAAAGCAGCTGCAGTAACAAATGATGGGAAATATACATGCACTTCTACATACAATGGCGCGTTCAGCCACAGCGATCCGTTTATAATTGCCATCACAGGTTAGTCATGTGGCACCTGCATTGTATAGTATATTTTCTATGTTGTCACCGTAAGCAGTAAATGTCTGTTGTATGAAACGAAAAGCGTAACCACCAGATATATATATATATATATATATATATATATATATATATATATATATATGTATATATATATATATGCAGGTAGGTATATATATACTAGCCGTCATAGGCTATGCTTTACTCTAACTCAGATACGTATGTTTGTTTACAAATGTTTTAAGAAAAATTGAATTGTATTACAAAATAGCTTTTTACACCTTAATAACAAACTTTTGAAAAACGTAACATTAACGTAAAAAATAAACCGGGAGTGATCTCCCCTAAACTTTCTCTAATATTCTTATATAAAACAACAGGGGATGGGAACTCCTTTTTAAATACTTAAAGTTTTTAAAATAGAATAAAATCTCGTACAAAAAAGAATTGCACACCAAGTGAACGCCAAATAAAGATGTGCATAATAGTGCGCAATATTATTAGTACTTTATAAATTTTTTGAGAAATCGGATATAACGTAAATTAGTACTTTCGGTCAACGGAAATTACACATAATTTTACAGAAGGTAGAGAATTTGATGTTTTACTTACATGTGAAATTCCATTTATCTATCTAAAATAGTACTCAAGTTATAGGCTTTTGAAAAATTCAAAGTAGATAAAGTACCACTTTCGGTTATCGGAAATCGCTCAAAAGTTGATACGGATCTACGATTTTGATAAAATACTTATATATGAAATGTCATCAACCTATCTGTTACGGTACTCAAGTTATCGTATTTACACACACACACACACACACACACACACACACACACACACAGACACACAGACACACAGACATAGGCTACGGACAAGATTGCAAAATTATGTTTTTTTCGTATCAGTGAGGTGTAAAATGTCGAGATTTGTAAAAATCTCGATTTTTTTGCACGATTACAAGACTTTCTCTATACTTCGTATATACGAGAAAGTAAAAATCATAAAAAAACATTATATTAATAAGCTTTTATGCAATAATGCACTAAAAATTGAAAATAAATGATTTTTTAAAAATATATTATAAAACACTAATATTTTAATTACTATAAAGAAAAGCGTGGGTCACTTTAGTCTCTATTTGATACCTTTTCTAATAAGTAGCAAGTGACCAACGCTTTTCTTTATGGTAATTTAAATAGTAAGGTATTATTATATACAAGCAGTCGATACCCGTTACACGTGAATTATAGGCCTATATATTTATGTTATACTTGAGAAAAATATTTTATAAAATAGTTATAGGTCACAACGCTTTGTGCTCTACTACACATTGAACGATATTAGTGACAAAGCAAAGAAACTTGTTCAGTTGCACTATTAAAAATGTGTTTCTACATTCGAATATGCCTTTATTTTTATTTTCCTTCATTTAATAAAATTTAGTGTTTGTACATTTGAAACAACCAACATATTATTGTCAACAAAAGTTCGAATCTTTTACTGCTCCATATATAGCTGAACACACTGATCAAATAGCCTTAAAAATGTTGCGGACAGAGAGAGAGAGAGAGAGAGAGGGAGAGAGAGAAAGAGAAGTGCGCACATTGGCTTTTATATATTAGTATTTAAAGGAAATCATTTATTTTCTCCTTTTAGTGCATTATTACATAAAAGCGTTTTATAAATACATTATTTTTAAAATTTACAACAGAGTTGCATAACTAAAAACTGTTGCGCAACTAATAAACGTGATAACGCAAGTATAATAGTGCGGAATAGTTGGATCAGACTGCCTACTAATTTTACACAATTTTAATTAATTCATAAAAAATTAATTAGGCATCCAATTGAGTCCAATTTAATGTCAGATCGCAATGTGTTTATGTCTTGACCCACGACCAAATTTGAACCGAATCTATCAGTTAGAAGTGCCCGAAATTCCGCTCGGGCGTTTCGATCTAGACAGACAAAATGACGACAGATCGACGACAGAGGGAACAAGCTAAATAAAATCTTGTAAAAAATTTCATTAAAAAGTTTTAGTAACAAGCTTTTATGTAATAATGCACAAAAAAGGAGAAAATAAGTTATACACTACTATTTAAATAACTATAAAGAAAAGCGTGGGTCACTTTAGTGTCTATTGGATACCATTACTAATATTTAGGAAGAGAACCACGCTTTTCTGGATAGTTATTTAAATAGTAGTGTATAATTTTTTTCTCCTTTTTTAGTGCATTATTACATAAAAGCTTGTTATTAAAACGTTTTTTATGAAATTTTATTGTAGTACTTTACATGTTTTATTTACACTAGAGTTGCATGTCTGAAAACCGTTGCGCACCTATTAAACGTGATGACGAGTGCCTAGTAGCGCGGAATAGTTTGATGAGGCAGTCTATTAATTTGGACAAAATTTAAATTAATATTTAAAAATTAATCAGGCAACCAATTAAGTCAAATTTAATGTCATGTTGCATTTTCTTTATATCTTGACCCACGTACCAACTACGAACCGTGTCCGTCAGTTAGAAAAGCCTGCGATTTCGCTCGGGCGTCTCGATCTAGACTGACAAGTGACGACTGACGAGGAAGTGAGTTAAATAAAAACTTGTAAAAAGAGTAACAGTACTTTGGACACATACATATTCTGGACCTTCGTGAGAAGTTTAAAACTAATCCATCAGGTAGAAGTGATGTTTTCTGAAAATTGAAAATACCGTACAAATTTTTTTTCACCGGAAATCAATTCAAATGTTATCAGTGGCGTAGCCAGGATCGTCTCAAGGGGGGGGGGGGTTCCAATTTTTACCCGGGGACAAACTTTCGATTTGCACCCCCCCTCAAACTTTCGATTTGCACCCCCCCCCCCTCAAACTTTCGATTTGCACCCCCCCCCCTCAAACTTTCGATTTGCACCCCCCTCATACTTTTTATATATACCGAGGGGTCTATGGGGGGTATGACCCCCCCCCCCTAACCCCCCCCCCTGCCTACGCCACTGAATGTTATCAAAAATAAAGTCGTACACTTATTTTAAATTTTTTGTTTATCTCACTGTTTATCTAAATGCTATCTGTATTTTAGAAAACGAAAGTACTATTTTTGGATATCAAAGGACACTTAAATTTTGAGAGTTATCGAACTATAAGATCCTATATTTGTAAATGATATTTTGTCTACTTATATGAGACAGTTTTGCCAACAAAACAGAGGAACGTACCACTTTTGGTCACAAGAATTTTTAAAACTTTTAAAAAACAAAAACAACTTCGTATACAACCTTATATTTATATTAATAATTTTACATACCTAGCTTTAATGGTACTCAAGTTATCAGCTTTTTATAGACGGAAAATAGAGTACGTATCACTTCTGTTTACCGCAAATCGCTCAAAAGTTGATAATAACTAACAGTTGAGATTATACTTATTTATTAAAATGTGGTCAACATAACTGAAACGGTACTCAAGTTATCGAGTTTATAGACGGACAGGATGGCAAAAGTAAGTTTTTTTTCTGCTCTGAAAGGTTATAATTTTTTTGCATAATTACAGTGCATCCATTTTATTCAACATCATAATCACTGCCTGTCACCCCTGGTAGGGTATGGGCCTCTGTCTTGTGCCATTTTCTTAACATGACTCACGGCTACATCAAACGCCAAATTAAGCACAAAGAAATAGCAATCGCATCCATTTATAACTTACAGCAAGAGTGTTTTGAAAGATGTCGACTTTTGTGGCTGCGTGCAGATACTTGTCAAATAGTCAAAACCTTTTCACGAATTTCGACGTGAATAAAAAGAAAACCCAGAAAACTAATGTTAATTCTTTCTTACCTTCCATGTGAGACTTTAACACCAATATAGTTTAATCTCAATGATCTGTACCTCATATAATATTACATATAGTTACTTTTTAAAATTCACACATTTTCTTATTTATTCCAGCTGGAGCTTCGGCCTTACACTGTTGTTTCTTGATGGTTATGGTTGCATCACTGTTATCAATTTTTTAGAACAGTAAAACAAGCACCATTTAAAAATATGTGTTATATTATGTCAGCTTTTTACACAAATTAAAAAAACGTGCAACAATATCGCTTTGTTAAAATTAAAATTGAAGTAATTGAAATCAATTTTAGGTTTAGTGGATTATGGCCGGATTATAGAAAAAAATGCCCTTGAAATATTTTTATTGGTAGCTGCCTTTGTGTTTTGTAATTTTAAAAAATAAAACAAAATGTCAATAATAAACATTTTTTTTTCAAAGCTTGAAAATTGTAGCGGTATAATAAGTGTAGGTTAGAAAGGCTTCATTTCTGTATGTTAAAATGAAATACATTTTCCATTAGTTAACAAGAAGAAATTATCATCTGCTGATCAAATACATTTTATGATTTTTTTAAAACATTAAATTACTGTTCAGTTCTAAGTATTACAACTTCCAACATTATATCTCTCTCTCTCTCTCTCTCTCTCTCTCTCTCTCTCTCTCTCTCTCTCTCTCTCTCTCTATATATATATATATATATATATATATATATATATATATATATATATATATATATATATATATATACATACATATATATATACATACATATGTATATATATATATATATATATATATATATATATATATATATATATATATATATATATATATATATATATATATATATATATATATATATATATATATATATATATATATATATATAATGTTTTGATGGGTATTCAAATTATCTTTCGATATAATACAACATTAAAAAATTAAATTAAGCACTATTATTTAACATTAACATGTAAGTGTATTATATTTATTAATCATTTTTAAAACGCAATTTTTCATTATTGTAGTATACTTTTTGAAAACCACAACCACTTTCACGTAGCCCACATAAAAGAAGCACTTTTGATATTAATTGATCGTTTTTTCCATAAAAAGGTTAGATGGTTTTATTTTGTTGTATCCAGGAAATCTTGATTGATACTGAACTTTAATATTTTATGTAAGTATTTTCTTTAAAAACTGACAGTGTTTATATTTAAGAAATTTGTTTGATAAATGTTTACGTTACTTGATATAAAATATAATTGTTGAAAACTTTAATTAAGAGGACCAAACAATACTAGGAATGATTACAGGCTTTAATCTGTTGAACAAATATTAAATTATATTACCCTAGACTTCATGTAATAATGCAATAGATTACACATGTACATACGTGATTCAGCAGAACAAAATTTATAAAATTGTTTTAAAAACGTTTTTAAAGTTAGATACATTGCTTTAATAAAATTTAACATGTGTTAAATACCATGTGCAAATACACACATAACTAAATTTTAAAAATATACAATTAATAAACCTTCTTTATATTTTTATCATAATTAATAAAATAAATCTTTAAAAAATAGCAATATCTGTTTTTGTTTTCCTTTTGATGTTTTGAACTTAAATTCAATCAAGGTTTTTTAAGGTTTTTTATCCTGGCTTTTGAGCCCAATTTGCCTGCTGATTCAAACTCCGGACTTTTCGGTTTAGCAACCAGAAGCTTTATCTCGCTAAGCAATAAAAAACATTAGAAGCAAAACATCCAGCATCCACAATAAAACAATTGCCCAAAAGGAGAGTCATATCAAAACGATAAGTTTTCAGAAAATGTGGAGACAGTTGGTGAACGAGCACTGTATTGAAATACTATATGTTTTGAATCCCCTGAACTTTCTCGAATATTCTTATATAACACTACAGGGGATGGCAACTCGGTATATAGACAATATTTTTAATCCATTTTTATTACTTAAACTTTTTAAAATATAATAGAATTACGTAGAAAATTAAATGCGCACCAAATGAACGCCAAAAAATCTATGTGTAATAGAGCGCAATATTAGTAGTACCTTATAAATTCACATGCGTTATTTGAGAAAAAGGAAACAGCATAAATTACTACTTCCGTTCAACGTAAATTTCTCTAAATCTGACAGAGGGCAGAAAAGTAGACCTTTTACTTATATGTGAAATTTCGTTCAACTATCTGAAACAGTAATCAAATTATAGGCTTTTGAAAAAATGAAAGTAGAATAAGTTCCACTTCCGGTAACCGGAAATCGCTTAAAAGTTAATACAAAACTGCAAATTGGATGATATTATACTTTTATATGAAATTTCATCAACCTAGCTGTAACGGTACTCAAGTCATCGTGTTTAAACACACACACACACAAACGCACACACACAAACACACACA
This sequence comes from Physella acuta, assembly GCF_028476545.2. Lineage (NCBI taxonomy): Eukaryota > Metazoa > Mollusca > Gastropoda > Physidae > Physella > Physella acuta. The sequence continues at coordinate 283,261 of NW_026732065.1, read as the reverse complement.
GACATCCGACGACACACACACACAGACATACGGACACACACACACATACACAGACGGACAAGATTGCAAAACTATGTTTTTCCGACTTAGGGAGGTGTAAATCGTCGAGATTTGCAAAAATCTCGATTTTCGTTTCCACGAATACAATACTTTCTCTATAGGTCTACTTCGTATACGAGAAAGTAAAAAAAAAAACAACCTAAACTTGATACTGCAGATATATATGGAAAGATAAAATGAGGGGGTAGATTAAACAAAAATCAGTAATAAAGAATCGACAAACTTACATATAAATTGAAATATGAAATAAATCGGGAGTGATCTCCCCTAAACTTTCTCGAATATTCTTATATGAAACAACAGGGGATGGCAACTCGGGATATAGACATGATTTTTAAGCCATTTTCAATACTTAAACTTTTTAAAATAGCATAAAATCTCGTAGAAAAAATAGTTGCACACCAAGTGAACGCCAAATAAAATGTGCATAATAGTGCGGAATATTATTAGTACTTTATAAAATCACATGCGTTTTTTGAGAAATCGGAAATATCGAAAATTACTACGTCCGGTCAACGAAGTTACTTAAAATTTGACAGAAGACTTAGAATTATATCTCTTACTTACACGTGGAATTTCATTTATCTATGTGAGATAGTACTCAAGTTATAGGCTTTTGAAAAATTCGAAGAAGAAAAATTCCACTTCCGGTTATCGGAAATCGCTCAAAAATGTAAAGGTTCTACTATTTGGATCTAATACTTATATGTGTAATTTAATCAACCTAGCACTAACGGTACTCAAGTTATCGTGTTTACAGGCACACACACACATACATACACACACACAGACATACGGACAAGATTGCAAAATTATGTTTTTCCGACTCAGGGAGCTGTAAAACGTCGAGATTTGCAAAAATCTCGATTTTTTTGCACGATTACAAGACTTTCTCTATAGGCCAACTTCGTATATACGAGAAAGTAAACATGGCAATACACTTGGATGTCGTTGCATAATTATATCAATGCAATATTTGTAGGAATATTTTTTAAAATTTATTTACGAGGGGAGCCAGCTGTATTTTCTTTTTAAACACAAGCAACACAAATGTTGACAAAAACAAAATCAGAGCCAGAAATATATTTATAATCCTAGTTTATTAACAAACATTAAGCTGTAGCAACGATTAAAATGTGAAATATATTTTTCATATTCAAAAGATCGTGATAACTAAAATTCAAATTTGGATAATTTACATTTTATGTCATGTTTATACCTAAAGTATAAAAAATGAACCCCTAAGTAACTTTTTTTTTACCAATGACAAATTAATTTTCACAATAAATAAAATATAATTTTTTTGCATTTTTTATATTGCTATAAAATTGTTAATGGATTTCCATAAAACTTCAAACCTCAGTCTGTTGTCTATATTAGGATCACGGACGATGTAATTTCATCTCTGCGTATTTCATAGAGCTTACACTTGTTGTTATAGGGCCCCATGCAATTCCTTTACAAGAATCATCGGCATGCCAATCCCCAGTTAGTTTTACCAAAAAGCAATTTTTATACCACCAACCACCCGTACAGTTTACGGAACAGTTAACCAAATCCGAATTATCGTTGTCCTTATCAAATGTGGTAAAGGGCATTCCATTGTGGTAGTTAAAATAGTCTCTAATGTCGCCTGTCTTGAATGACAAGTTCATCCTATACAAATCAGCTTCATTTCCCACCGTCACATTGCTGTAAACCATGGAGTAGGATTTACCTTCAAATTGCATGTCAACACACAGTTCATTGTAGCCCTTTGAAAATTTTAAAGAATATTTCAAATGAATTTATATTTAATTTTTTTTTTAAATCGGAAAGGGAAATCAGACAGCTTATATTATTGTATATTTTATTTAGTCAAAATGTCTAGATTTTAAGCAATACATAGAACGTTAAAATGGAAATAGAATGTATTTGATAGATCATGACAATATGCCTGGTTTTAAAATAATTTTTCCAGTTGTATTCTTTTAGGTATGTATATAGTTGAAATAAAACATGTATAATTAATGTTAATCTAAGTCACAAACATATTTTTGAAAAAGACAACTCATTATCATTAATTGTCAAAAATCAAAGTTTCCTTTTTACAAATCACACAAAATAAACGTCAATAATTTAAATTATTAATTGCAATTTTCTACAACACTTACTATACTGCATTGACAGATAAGTTCGTTTGATTAATCTACTGCTTTGTTTAAAAGTATATACCTTAATCATAAAATAGGCATCCAAGAATGAGTATAATGTATAAAATACAATTAGAGTAAATTAAAAAAAAAACCTGACAAACTTTGTGAGTGAGGTATGAGATCCAGTCATTTCCAAGCCAAAAATCGCCATCAAAAGATCCAAATCCATTTTTATAATCGACCCAGTTTCTAGCAAAATTTACATCTCCTTTGACACGCGAAGAATAGTTAAATAAATTTACACATATAAATAAAATTTAACATAGTTAAAGCTCGTACCAGTACGACAATTCCCTTTTCCCCATCTGGTTTCACATCACATAAGGCTAGTTTTTTCCTCATTAAGTGGGTAGTCCATTGATCCTCATTAGCCCAGTTTTCATTCCTAACACACTAGATAAATGAGAATTAATTACATAGTAGTAACATATTAAAATATTTTTAAACACTGGTTTCAGTGAATTATTCTAAATTAATTTTTAAGCCAGGCTGTAGTTTAAAACTGGTAATCGGATCGTCGACTATTACTCTAAAACAACCTAGACTTTGTATATTTAAAGGAACAGGTTTGTAATTGTATCAGTAAATTATCAGTAGCGTATGCAGGGTGGAAGCAGAGTGGGCGGCGGATAGCTTTGCACAAATTATAAGGATAGTGACGCCTTTTTCAGAGGGTTATTCTAATAGACTATTAATTGTGTTTTAATATCATTTTTGTCCAGCTACATGGCGCTTTTAAAAATACCAATTACGTTTTTAATTAAAATTTTTATCTCCCATGTTTAATAGCTTGACATTTATTATAATGATAATACACTTTATTTATAATAGTAGACGATTGATTTTTAAACAAATGAAATAGCAAATAATAGTTTTGGAATTAAAACAATAAATGTTCATATAATAGAATTGTTTTACTAGGTTATAAAAGATGGTCACGTTTTTTGAGTGAATTTTTTGTGCTATTTTATGTATTTTGTTCTTGAAAAAATAGCTAAAAACTAATATATTGCTAGTGTTAGGGCTGTGAGGATTTCACCTTTAATATCACAACCAAACACCTGTGATAATATTCACCATCGATGTACTTTCTCTAATTTGTCATCACTAATTCAAGAACAGGATTGAACGAATTTGGCAAAGTACCATGCACATTATTAATTCATGTTTATTTAAACTCTTAAATAGCATCAACGAATAGACGATATAAATAGTCCGACTAGACATTCACTTTCGCATCAAAGCTTAGAATGAAATCCCTCAATAGCAAAACCGTTTCTACATAACACACACACACACTAGCAAACACACACACACACACACATTATATATATATATATATATATATATATATATATATATATATATATATATATATATATATATATATATAACTGACTTTGACAGATTGCGGCTTTATACTTCATTACTTTTTAAAAAGATATATACTTGCATATGCGATTATATATATATATATATATATATATATATATATATATATATATAAGCATATTTCTACATATAGGCCTACTTATCAGCACATCTAAATTCAGCAAGAAAAAAAGTTCACGTATTTTACGGTATAATGTAGATATCACTCAAATCAAATCAGCCCAAGACATTTTTGTTTACTGTACATTATTTTGTTTTAAAGTAAATTAACTTAAGTCGTATTGTCGACGCATCGAGAGACAGATAGTTGGAACCTTTTTAACGTTCCATTAAAATCAAAAAAAAATTCAAATGAAGTATTAACTATTGTTACAAGTAATTAGATGTTAAGGTAAAATATTCTATTTTGTTATCAGCTAGCAGATCGAGCACTACTCTGTAATGTGCCGAAGCGAGAAGAAATAAAGTACTAAACCGTGAGTTCTATAGTGAACTGAATAAAATGAAAGCAAGTCTTAACAGCGACAACAATAAGTAAATACTTACCACGAACGGTGGTGGTGGTCTAACTTTGCTTCTGTCTAAGAATAGTTCTAAACTTTTCAGATTGGGTGTTTGGATATCAGAAGAAATTCTTTTATCTAAAAACAGTCATGTTTAGATAATTTTGTTTACTCATATATAATTTTGTTTACTTATATATATATATATATATATATATATATATATATATATATATATACATATACATATATATATATATATATATATATATATATATATATATATATATATATATATATATATATATATTTATATATATATATATATATATATATATATATATATATATATATATATATATATATATATATATATATATATACATAAAATTATATATATATAATTATATATATAAAGATATAGATATATATTTTCCTTAGATCTACATTTATTACAAGTGGAGTTAGTTACAACGGTTGTAATAAAATCATACTGTCCCACATCATCTTTCTGATCTACTTAGTATATAGAAGTAATAATAACTTCTGCACTAGTCGTAGGCTATTATAGGTTGGGTAATTGAAATCAAACCAGACCCTATGATGCTGAACATATCCATAGCGATGAAATTAATTTCATTAAACACTATTTTTATGGAGGCTAGAAAAGGCATACAACGTCACTAACATTTTCTTATTATGAAAAGACTGCATATATTAAACATTATGTTGCAAAATTTTTGAAAAAATTTCACAAGGATTTCAAAAGTAAAAACGAATATTTAAAAGACACGTTGAGAAAGTTAAATAAAAAGTAGTTTACTATAGACTATGGCTTACCTTCATCATTGTTTGTTTCCGCACATAGTGGTCTTTGAAATAAGAGTAAAACAAAGGTGCACAGAACACACGTGAAGTACATCGTTGTTCTAAACAGCTTGTCGAAATTGAGTAGGACTGATAGTCAACTTGATCTGATAGGATGAGGATTTTTATATCATTTTTATTTACTAGTTTTCTAATCGTGCAGCAGATTGTGAAGTGGTTTGTTTATTGTCTAATATACATTTAATGTATATTGAGTTATATATATATATGCTACGGTTAAAGCCCGAAGTGCGGCTAAAACCCGCATTGACCGGCTAATGTGCGCATTGGCCGGCTCTTTTGGCCAAGGCCCGAAGAACTTAGCACTAAGAGCGTATTTCGTACAGTAGCCGGCCAATGCACGCATTGGCCGGGACGTACTGGCCAAAGTCCGAAACGCTTAAACTTAACAGCATGTTTTGCACATTGGCCGGCCAATGCGCGCACTGGCCGGGATGTCCTGGCCAAAGTAATATCTAGCCTAAGTTATGATCGCGTTTTCATTATTCTGGGTGCGATTTCATTGTGAGTAACGTATTATTTGGCTTTTGTTTGTATAGCATTCTATATGCAATGCGACATGGACCAAAAGGACCGTCAGATCAAAGACGGACATACCAGATGGCTGCCAAAATAAATAATCCTAATCCTAATGGAAAAGATTTTGTAAATCAAGTTATTTCTGAGCTAAAGAACATGTGGCATGAACTTAAACTATTTCACAGAAAACCAAGGCATAGCCAAAGCCAATGTTCAGTCGAACGTGCCAACTAAGATGTTTAAAACATGATGATGACAAGGATGCAGACAAAGTAATCAGCTTATTGGTCTTAAATTCATTCGATTTATGAAAAACCGTAATTTTCATCAACGAATCAAACAATCGCCATACGAAACCTTGTTTGGGTGCAAAGCAAAAGTGGGAATTAGCACTTCAAAATCCATGTTAGTTTCCATATATGGCTACAACTGTAAGTGACAGATTCCTGCATGATGACAATCATCAAAGAACAAAATCAAAGGCAGTCGGCGTCACCGACCACGTGCAACAAGACGGAACGTTCAAAGGACTTTGCAGCGTTCCTTGTAAGTTGAACAATAGTGTCCAAGCGACTTCAGATGGCGTGGGCGTAAGAAACCATATTTCCCCAACAAAAGGGAAAACCAAATAAAGCAGACCCATCACCGCGCCTTGACTGGACTGCATGATAAATACCGACACTGCGGATTACTTGACTGTTTAACACTACGTTTGCTTGATTGTCGAGTGATGTCTGCCAAAATCGGTAAGTTTTAATTCTTTAATTATTATAATACAGACAGTGATGATTTTTTTTCACTTTAGTATCAGCCTGTCTGTAATTTTCTTTTTTTTTTTTACCTTTTCGTATATTAGGTATAGAGAAATTATTGCAATCGTGCAAAAAAAAAAATCGACATTTTCGCAACTCTCCCTGAGTCGGAAAAACATAGTTTTGCAATATTGTCCGTATGTCTCTCTGTGTGTATGTGTGTGTATGTATGTGTGTGTGTGTGTGTGAACACGATAACTTGAGTACCGTTACAGTTACGTAGACGAAATTTCATAATAAAGTATTATATCAAATTTGTAGATTGTATGAAATTTCACGTATAAGTAAAATATCTAATTCTCTGCCTTCTGTTAAATTTTGAGTCATTTCCGTTGACCGGAAGTAGTAATTTACACATTTTATTTGGCGTTCACCTAGTGCGCAATTCTTTTTCTACGCTATTCTATTATATTTTTAAAAGTTTACGTAATTAAAAATGGATTAACAATAATGCCTATATCCCGAGTTGCCATCCCCCGTAGTGTTATATAAGATCACTCCCGGTTTATATAACATGTAATGCTCTTGCAAATATTAATAGATACATTATAATAAAGACTATAATTTATTGAAATGGTAATCCGTTAAATCTCTTATTGTTGAATGTGTGTCTTGGTACATACTAAGTATTTATTTAATTGATTTTGTTGTTGTATCCGAATTTCCCATGCAGCAGTATTCCATTTTATTGGTCTTCCCATGGCTTCTTCTTCCGAGACAACCACGCTGGTTGAAGGTGGCGCTCATGCAAATATCGAACCAACGTTTGATATGAAAACTATGTTTTTAGACCATTTGACTACTGTACTACATGGAAAACCAAACAATAGCTTTATTCTAAACAAAGACAAAAACATTGCTATTATAGAAGACGTTAAACAGGCTAAAGCAAAGCAGACAAAAAAAAGACTGTTGACTATCGTCGACTAAATAAATATGATGTTATTGAAGTTGACGGTGAAGAAAAACTTATTGTACCACTAAAAGAAGACAATGGTGCTATTTTGTACTACGTGCACTCAGAAGAGTTGTTCGACTTGATCAATGAAACTCACTTGAAAATGGAGGTCGCACACGGATTGAAAAAGAGCTGAAGAGAAAATTAAAAAATATCACCAAAGAAATTATTACTATGTATCTTCGGTTGTGCAAGCCTTGTCAGACAAAATTGTCTAATCCCAAGAAGGGTCTTGTTTCCAAACCTTTGATATTTAAAGAATTTAACTCAAGATGCCAAGTGGATCTTTTTGATATGCAATGTAACCCAGACGGCAAATACAAATTTATACTCAGTTACCAGGATAATTTAACAAAGTTCATATTGTTGCGAGCTTTGGAAACCAAAAGAGCAGAAGAAGTTGCGAACCAGCTCTGGATATCTTCACGACTATTGGTGCCCCAAGTGTGCTTCAATCAGATAATGGAAGAGAATTTGTTAATCAATTTAGTTCTGAACTAAAGAACATGTGGCCTGAACTTAAACTAGTTCGCGGAAAACCAAGGCATAGCCAAAGCCAAGGTTCAGTCGAACGTGCCAACCAAGATGTTCAAAACATGATGTTGACACGGATGCAAACAAATGAATTAGCTCATTAGGCTGAGAGTCTCAAATTCATTAAATTTATGAAAAATCGTTCTTTTTATCAAGGAATCCAACAATCGCCATACAAATCCTTGTTTGGATGCAAAGCAAAAGTGGGACTTAGCACTTCAAATCTACAAAGAGAGGCTCTCGATAAAATAGTTACTGAGGAAGATCTTGAAAACATTGAACAAGAAATGGAGGTTGCCATAAATGCAACGACATCCTCAGCTAACACATCTGCCGCCGTGGCGGAACGTCCAGACCAGTTGCGTGACAATAATGTGGCCAACAGATTCTGTATAGTTTGTGAAAAACATTGTAGTGCAGTTCATTCTTGTGGATCCTGTGGCAACGATGTCCATGCTATTTGTGGAATACCCAATGAAGCAGACGAAGGATACGGAGGAAATATTACCTGCAGATTGTGTCACAACAAACAAGACATCATGGAACACAGGTCAGCAGCTCATACTAGCTTGCAAACTCAAGGTGCTAAGATGCTTAAAACATCAAATACAAAATTTAAAGATGCTGACAATGTACGCATCCGTGTTCCAGATGTTGACAGAGGTCGCGGTGATCCCCGAAGCGAGATTGCAGTTGTCATGAGGGTCGAGGGCGGTTTCTATAAATTAGGAACGGAACATGGTATGCTAGAAGTGAGTTTTCAATTCTTCACGAAAAACTGCTCTTATTGTCGCATCTTCACAATCATTGACTGGGGGCCGAGACTACACTCGCTGAAATTGCACAACCAAGTACACAACAAATCGTTGCAAGTTTAAAAATAACAAGCTACTATGTAATTCTAAATGCCATAAAAGTTCAACTTGTTGTAACAAATGATAATATTGATTGATTGAGACTATAGTACAATAAAAAAATATAATGTTTCTGTCATTTACTTTAATTAATAATAAATAAAGACTTAATTTCATGATCCTTACGGCATAAAAAAAACACCAAAATCTGCTCATGATTTTCTAATGCGGACTTTGGCCGGTCATCCCTAGCCAGATGATCCATCCATCCATCCATCCATCCATCCATCCATCCATCCATCCATCCATCCACCCATCCATCCATCCATCCATCCATCCATCCATCCATCCATCCATCCATCCATCCATCCATCCATCCATCCATCCATCCATCCATCCATCCATCCATCCATCCATCCATCCATCCATCCATCCATCCATCCATCCATCCATCCATCCATCCATCCATCCATCCATCCATCCATCCATCCATCCATCCATCCATCCATCCATCCATCCATCCATCCATCCATCCATCCATCCATCCATCCATCCATCCATCCATCCATCCATCCGTCCATCCGTCCATCCGTCCATCCGTCCATCCGTCCATCCGTCCATCCGTCCATCCGTCCATCCGTCCATCCGTCCATCCGTCCATCCGTCCATCCGTCCATCCGTCCATCCGTCCATCCGTCCACCGTCCATCCGTCCGTCCGTCCGTCCGTCCGTCCGTCCATCCATCCATCCATCCATCCATCCATCCATCCATCCATCCATCCATCCATCCATCCATCCATCCATCCATCCATCCATCCATCCATCCATCCATCCATCCATCCATCCATCCATCCATCCATCCATCCATCCATCCATCCATCCATCCATCCATCCATCCATCCATCCATCCATCCATCCATCCATCCATCCATCCATCCATCCATCCATCCATCCATCTATCCATCCATCCAACAACACATTTTCTATTGTTTCATAATTTTTAATCTTATTGAAGGAATTGCATTAAATATTTAAACACCAATCATATGTCTACCTCATGATAAAGAAGACCAGTTTTTATTTTACTTTAGGTTTACTTGATGTAGTTGCATCTCTGCGTATTCCAGATGTTCAATATTACCATTCATAGAGGACCACCGAATTCCATTACAATCATTAATACGTGTCCAATCTCCAGTGACTTTGATGTAAGTGCAAGATTTATACCACCAGCCGCCAACACATCTTTCAGCACAGTGACGTTTTGAAATATCATTGTCTCTATCAAATGTGGAAAAGGCCATTCCGTTGTTGTAAGTGAACAGATCTTGAGGGTCGTCAGTCTTGTTGTTAAAATGTAGCCTGTACAAATCTGCTTCGGTGCCCACTTTGAAATCACGGTACACCTTGTACATGGATTTTCCTTTATATTTAAAGTGACACCTTAGTTCACTATAGCCCTGCAGAAATATAAAAAAAATATTTTGAAAAATTGTTTTAATAATTTTTAACCCTCATGTGAATAAGACAGTTTTACATTATCACGAACTGTGTTACGGATTTTAACTAACAGCACTTTGATCAGTAATATGACCTTGTCTTTTTCTTATAAATGATCTAAATGAAACAGCAATTAAGTTCCACTTCATGTTACCAGAAATTGCTGAAAACTTGATGCAGAGCTCCAAATTTGATATAATACTTATATGTGACGTTTCGTAAACCTAGCTGTATCGGTATTCAATATATCTTGTTCATAAAAACACACACACCAACATACAGACAAGATTGCAAAATTAAGTTTTTCGACTCAGGGAGGTCTAAAACGACAAGTTTAGCGAAAATCTCAATTTCGATTTTTTTTCATGATTACAATACTTCGTCTATACTCTGTATATACAAGTAAGTAAAAAGGATTTAGTCTGTTAAATTCTTTTTGTAACAGATCAAACACGAAAGAGGCCAGAGTGCTGTTTATAATTTAAAATTTACTATGACACTTTACACAAAAGCATTGAAGGAATACGGTTTGATCTTAATTCTCTATTGTTGCATTTTGTGGATTTCTTTGCATATAACAGACAGTTTTATAGTGAGGTTTTTTAAAATAAAAATTACTTAAAATGTAAATGGTTTATTTATTGTATTCTCGATACAACTATATTAAGGCAAATCATATGCAAGTTAACTGAAATGTTAACGAACATTGTGTGTAAGGTATGAAATCCAGTCATTTCCAATCCAAAAATCGCCATCAAATGATCCAAAGCCAATTTTATAATCGACCCAGCCCCTTGAAAAATTCACACCTCCTTTAACACGCCTCTGAAAATAATTGAACAAGAAAAAGCAACAACAGGGAATCGTTAAATACGTGTAGGAATATTTAAATGAAATTTAACACAATGAAAATACATACCAGTATGACAATCGGTTCTCCCGAATTCCTTTTGACGCCACATAAGACAATTTTGTTTCCACTTATTTCAGCAATCCATTGTTGTTGAACATCAGAGTTACTTCCCTTAACGCACTAGATAAGTTAATATTTAAACACTAGTATTTTTGTTCAAAACAATTTGAAAATAAGATCGTGTGCATGATGAGGATAATGCCAACAAAAAAATAACCATACGGCATAGGTATACACACACACACACACGCACACACACACACACAGAGACACACATCACACACACGCACAAACGCACGCTCGCACGCACGAACGCACGCACGCTCGCTCGCACGCACGCACGCACGAACAAACGCACGCACGCACGCACGCACGCACACACACACACACACACACACACACACACACACACACACACACACACACACACACACACACACACACACATATATATATATATATATATATATATATATATATATATATATATATATATATATATATATATATATATATACTAGCCGTGCCGGCCAGGCCCTGCACTGGCATCTCTGAAAAAACGGACCTGTAAAGGACCATAACTTGTGTGTTGAGTAATCAGCATTTACCCGGCATTTCCCCCCCTAACCACAACCAACCAAAACACACAAAAACGCAAACATAACACTAACACAAAAAAACACAAAAGAAAACAGAAAACCAAACGCAAAGACAAACCCAACCAGAAACACAAAGAAAACACAAACACTAACGCAAACAAAAAAGCAAACAAAAGCAAATCCAAACGCAAACACAAACCCAACCACAACCAAACAAAACCAAAACACAAAAAAAAGCGCAAACATAACACAAACACAAATTCAAACACAAACGAAAACAAAAAAGCAAACACAAACACAACCAAAAACACAAAGAAAACACAAACGCAAAGAAAAATCAAACGAAAACACAAATGCAAAGAAAAAAAGCAAACGAAAACAAACCTAAACCCAAATCCAAACGCAAACACAACCACAAAAGCAAACCCAAACTCAAACACAAAGAAAACACAAACGCAAAGATAAACATAAAGTGTCCACAGTCTAGTCGCCAAATCGCATCATGGCGACGTGCGGCGTAACCGCCTGATTCAACTTAGTAAACGACTATAGTAACCAACTTATTCATAGTCTTTTGAACTCACTTACGCGAACGTAGGTACCATAGCGAACACGGGAAGGCCCGGGGCGCCAAATAGCACCCTGTCGGGGTGCCGGAGGACACGCGGATTTGATTCACTTAAAGACTATATTAACCTTTCTTATCCATATTCTATCGCACTGTTTAAAACGACGTAATGCACCATAGCGCTCACATAATAGCTCAGGGCGCCAAATCAAATCGTGCAGGGGCGCCGGCGGACGCGCCTGTTTCAATTGAGACGTAAAACAGGTCAGTAATTTTTCAAATGTTTATTCTTATTCAAGCGCGTTAAAAAATATATATCGTTTAATAAGGTCACGGTCAGTCGCGGTCAGTTTTCTATCACTTTAAACGCGATGTTTGAGATGTTTATATTATCCCCTTTAGATTGAGCTTGAATATCGCTTTAAAAAGAACATAAAGTTAATATTCTTGACTAATTCTTTTAATGTTTAAAATTTAGCAAGAAAAAAGTTCAGTTTTTAGCCTAAAATATACATTTCGGAGAATCTGGTAGTTTTCCAGGTTCTTGGGGTACCAGAGCTATCTCCTTACCAAAAAACTCGAGTAGGTTTCTAGTTCTCAAATGTTTATTCTTATTCAAGCGGATTAAAAAAAAAGTATCGTTTAATAAGATCACTTTAAACGCGATTTTTGAGATATTTTACATTATTAGATTGAGCTTGAATATCGCTTTAAAAAGAACATTACTTAAACTTTCCAAACAACACCAAGTTTATTGCGCTTTACTTTTCCACGTAATTAATACTTACACTGAAATGTGTTGGTGTAACATTAGAAGAGTCCATATTTGTAGTTGGGTCTAAGAGAAGATCCAAACTTTTCAGTTTTGGTTTACTAATATCTGGAAAAAAGCTGCTAAAATTGATTTAAGTAAAAGTAGCATAAGTATTCAACGCTCAACAGCACATTAGCAACAGCCAAAACTAACACTAAACAACAGCCTCACCCCAACCATTGCGACTCTTTTAGCCTGACTCTGACTCTGACCCTGACCCTGACAATCAAATTCAACAACAACCAACGCCACAACAACAACAACAACAACCACAAGCACAACCTCTACCTCTACCTCTACTTCAACTACAACCACAACAACAACCACAACCTCAACCTCTACCTAAATCACAACCCCAACCAAAATCATAACTACAACCACTACTACAATTACAACCTCAGCCTAACCTTAACCTTAACTACAACCTAAAATTCAACCTAAGCTTCAACCTTACCTCAACCTCAACCTCAACCTCTACCTCTAACTCAACTACAACCAAAATCACAACTACAACCACAACCACAACCAAAATCACAACCAAAATCACAATCACAAACACAACCACAACCACCACAACCTCTACCTCAACCTCAACCTCAACCACAACCACAACCGAAATCACAACCAAAATCACAATCCCAAACACAACCACAACAACCACAACCTCTACCTCAACCTCAAATTGAACCTCAACCATAACCACAACCACAAACACAAACACAACCTTAACCTCAACCACCATCTCAACCTCAACCTCAACCTCAACCAGAACCACAACCACAACCACAACCACACCCATAAACTCAACCTCAACCTCAACCTCACCCTCAACCTCAACCTCAACCTCAACCTCAACCTCAACCTCAACCTCAACCTCAACCTCAACCTCAACCTCAACCTCAACGTCAACCTCAACCTCAACCTCAACCTCAACCTTAACCACAAACTCACACTCAACCTTAACCTCAACTTCAACCACAACCACAACCACAACCACAACCTCAACCTCAACCTCAACCTCAACGTTAAAGTAAAAAGTTAGTTTTAAAAAGATACGTTGAAAATAAATTAAAGAAGTTTAGTATATACAATGTCTTACTTTTATCATTCTCTGCTCTGGCACATAGACAGGGTTGAAAGAAAAGCAAAACAATTGCACACAGTAAACGTATGAAGTCCATGTTGTTCTCAATCAGCTTGTCTAACTGGACTAGGTCTAACACTTGGTCTGAAAATATTGGAATTTAAATTTTTTATAAACCAATATTTTATTCGTGCAACAGCTTGTGAAGTAAATTTCTTGTTTGTCAAACAGGCAATAAGTGGAATGTTTTAATTAAAATTTATGATGAGTATTTTGGTTTATATATAACTTTGATAGTTATGGCATTTACGTGTCCTGAGTTGGTGCGCGGACCTTTGACCACAGGTGCTTTGACCATAGGGGGTTTGACCATAGGGGGTTTGACCACAGCGGAGCTTTGACCATAGGGGCTTTGACCATAGGGGGTTTGACCACTGCGGGCCTTTGACCATAGCGGTGCTTTGACCATAGGGGGTTTGATCATAGGGGGTTTGACCATAGGGGGTTTGACCACATGTGTTTTCTCAGCAGAGGGTCTTTGATCACAGGTGGTCTATCAACTGGTGTTTGATAACAAGCGCTGTGTCCGGCTTTGATCATAGGTGTGATACAATTAACACGATTTTATACATGTTTCCTGAGAGTACGTTAATAGAAATTAACATGTATTAAAAAAAAGCCAAGAATTATATTTTAGTCTCCACATAAAGGCTGGTGCTAGACCTCATAGGTTTATTTTTAATATAAATGAAACACAAATAATGCGACATATAACAAGTTTCACAAATAAATAATGTAGATGTACTTGAAAATGCATAGTCTTCGTTTCATTTCTCCAACAGCTCGTTTTGCCAAACCATAGCTAATGTTTCCTTCTTTTGAATGTTGAGGAATCAGCTCTCCTATAATCACAAGATTTTGTGCAACTATTGAAGCTTTGCACTTACAAGTGCGATTCTTCGTACACGGTACACCGCCAAACGCGTGACCCGTCCTGGCGTTCTCTGTGTAGCCAAAACTCGTGGCCACGATACAACAAAGTTCTTTTACTTTTTTTGACGTGCTATACTCTCCAAGATTCTCTATGGTTTTGACATAGAGTAGTTTAGATGACTTGTATTTATACATGATGATTTAACATATTATTACATCATGTCGAATATAATTTAGCAACTTTTAAAATAAATCCTTACCATATATGGACAGCATTGGACAAACCACCTGAGATCAAAGACCCTATGTGGACAAAACACCTATGATCAAAGCCGGACGCAGCGCCTGTGATCAAACACCAGTTGATAGACCACCTGTGATCAAGGACCCTCTGCTGAGAAAACACCTGTGGTCAAATCCCCTATGGTCAAACCCCCTATGATCAAACCCCCTATGGTCAAAGCACCGCTATGGTCAAAGCCCCGCTGTGGTCAAACCCCCTATGGTCAAAGCCCCTATGGTCAAAGCTCCGCTGTGGTCAAACCCCCTATGGTCAAACCCCCTATGGTCAAAGCACCTGTGGTCAAAGGTCCTAGGATCCCTGAGTTAGGGGTATTCACATATACTTTAAAAATGTGAATTTTCAAATATACATTGAGCGTGTGGTATTTCACATACACATTGACACTAAAAAACTATGATGGTGACATGAAATGTTATACCAGATGTGTGAACCTGAACAAAAATGTTCATCTAATGTTTGAAAGAGTGTGTATAAGGAGGATTTTTTACTGCGCATGTCTTGGCCACACAATATGACCTTTTTCATTGCAAGTTTAGATTGTTTTAAAGCTGCTAACCAGTTGGTGTTTAAGTTTTGGATTATTAGAAAACAAAAAGGTTAATTATTGATAATAATTAAATTTAAAAAAAAAATAATTTTCAATTAAAAAAAGCTAAAAGACAATAAAGTTAATGTTCTATAGGACAAGATATTCTTTGTTAGACGATATTTTTTCAATATGATAATTAATATACTGTTGGAAAAGTAAAGTGTATTATGAACTTTGAAAATAGGTGTCAGGAAATTAAGAAGATCTGTTCTGTTCTGGAAAACTTTAAGAAGAAAATTAATTAACCTTAAAAACCCGTAAACAAATTAAAACAAGGAGGTAAGACGATTTTATTTACGCTGGAAATAAGCAGTCAAATTGACAGCCTAATCTATTTTTGAATATCGACTAAACAACAACAATTGAAATTTTAAAAAAAAAGTACATTTGAGTTTATTTATGAAATTATAAATGAGCCAACTCAGTTGTTTTAATTGATGTTATTAACTTAAGACAGAATTTTAATTTCAAGCATATCCTAATAATTGTTTTTCTATTGATTTTTGGGAAAAGCTAATTGAAATTCTAAATTTGCTAATTTGAATATAAGGATGGCGATGTGGATGAGAATAAAGATGTGCATAAGGGTAAAGGGTAAAGGGTAAAGGGTAAAGGGTAAAGGGTAAAGGGTAAAGGGTAAAGGGTAAAGGGTAAAGGGTAAAGGGTAAAGGGTAAAGGGTAAAGGGTAAAGGGTAAAGGGTAAAGGGTAAAGGGTAAAGGGTAAAGGGTAAAGGGTAAAGGGTAAAGGGTAAAGGGTAAAGGGTAAAGGGTAAAGGGTAAAGGGTAAAGGGTAAAGGGTAAAGGGTAAAGGGTAAAGGGTAAAGGGTAAAGGGTAAAGGGTAAAGGGTAAAGGGTAAAGGGTAAAGGGTAAAGGGTAAAGGGTAAAGGGTAAAGGGTAAAGGGTAAAGGGTAAAGGGTAAAGGGTAAAGGGTAAAGGGTAAAGGGTAAAGGGTAAAGGGTAAAGGGTAAAGGGTAAAGGGTAAAGGGTAAAGGGTAAAGGGTAAAGGGTAAAGGGTAAAGGGTAAAGGGTAAAGGGTAAAGGGTAAAGGGTAAAGGGTAAAGGGTAAAGGGTAAAGGGTAAAGGGTAAAGGGTAAAGGGTAAAGGGTAAAGGGTAAAGGGTAAAGGGTAAAGGGTAAAGGGTAAAGGGTAAAGGGTAAAGGGTAAAGGGTAAAGGGTAAAGGGTAAAGGGTAAAGGGTAAAGGGTAAAGGGTAAAGGGTAAAGGGTAAAGGGTAAAGGGTAAAGGGTAAAGGGTAAAGGGTAAAGGGTAAAGGGTAAAGGGTAAAGGGTAAAGGGTAAAGGGTAAAGGGTAAAGGGTAAAGGGTAAAGGGTAAAGGGTAAAGGGTAAAGGGTAAAGGGTAAAGGGTGAAGGGTAAAGGGTGAAGGGTGAAGGGTAAAGGGTAAAGGGTAAAGGGTAAAGGGTAAAGGGTAAAGGGTAAAGGGTAAAGGGTAAAGGGTAAAGGGTGAAGGGTGAAGGGTAAAGGGTGAAGGGTGAAGGGTGAAGGGTGAAGGGTGAAGGGTGAAGGGTGAAGGGTGAAGGGTGAAGGGTGAAGGGTGAAGGGTGAAGGGTGAAGGGTGAAGGGTGAAGGGTGAAGGGTGAAGGGTGAAGGGTGAAGGGTGAAGGGTGAAGGGTGAAGGGTGAAGGGTGAAGGGTGAAGGGTGAAGGGTGAAGGGTGAAGGGTGAAGGGTGAAGGGTGAAGGGTGAAGGGTGAAGGGTGAAGGGTGAAGGGTGAAGGGTGAAGGGTGAAGGGTGAAGGGTGAAGGGTGAAGGGTGAAGGGTGAAGGGTGAAGGGTAAAGGGTAAAGGGTAAAGGGTAAAGGGTAAAGGGTAAAGGGTAAAGGGTAAAGGGTAAAGGGTAAAGGGTAAAGGGTAAAGGGTAAAGGGTAAAGGGTAAAGGGTAAAGGGTAAAGGGTAAAGGGTAAAGGGTAAAGGGTAAAGGGTAAAGGGTAAAGGGTAAAGGGTAAAGGGTAAAGGGTAAAGGGTAAAGGGTAAAGGGTAAAGGGTAAAGGGTAAAGGGTAAAGGGTAAAGGGTAAAGGGTAAAGGGTAAAGGGTAAAGGGTAAAGGGTAAAGGGTAAAGGGTAAAGGGTAAAGGGTAAAGGGTAAAGGGTAAAGGGTAAAGGGTAAAGGGTAAAGGGTAAAGGGTAAAGGGTAAAGGGTAAAGGGTAAAGGGTAAAGGGTAAAGGGTAAAGGGTAAAGGGTAAAGGGTAAAGGGTAAAGGGTAAAGGGTAAAGGGTAAAGGGTAAAGGGTAAAGGGTAAAGGGTAAAGGGTAAAGGGTAAAGGGTAAAGGGTAAAGGGTAAAGGGTAAAGGGTAAAGGGTAAAGGGTAAAGGGTAAAGGGTAAAGGGTAAAGGGTAAAGGGTAAAGGGTAAAGGGTAAAGGGTAAAGGGTAAAGGGTAAAGGGTAAAGGGTAAAGGGTAAAGGGTAAAAGGGTAAAGGGTAAAGGGTAAAGGGTAAAGGGTAAAGGGTAAAGGGTAAAGGGTAAAGGGTAAAAGGGTAATGGTAAAGGGTAAAGGGTGAGGGTGAAGGGTAAAGGGTAAAGGGTAAAGGGTAAAGGGTAAAGGGTAAAGGGTAAAGGGTAAAGGGTAAAGGTTAAGGTTAAGGTTAAGGTTAAGGTTAAGGTTAAGGTTAAGGTTAAGGTTAAGGTTAAGGTTAAAGTTAAGGTTAAGGTTAAGGTTAAGGTTAAGGTTAAGGTTAAGGTTAAGGTTAAGGTTAAGGTTAAGGTTAAGGTTAAGGTTAAGTTCCAGGTAGTTGTAGAATAGTGTTACGTGAAACGCAAGAATGTGACGTTTCAGTGTAGGAACGTTTTTGCCTTGAAAAAGTTTAAAGTAGTCTTGTTGTTGTTGAGGTTGTGTATGTGATAAACTCTCAAAATCGTTTTTCCATGTCGTTATATGTATTATTGGGAACAGGGCAATAGCCCCCCCCCCCCTCGCCAATAACCCGGGCATTTCTACCCCCGACATTAACCCCGGAGTAATTACCCCCTGTCAATTACCTCCCCCCCCTCCTAGTCAATTTCCCCTCGCGCTGTAGGACATTACCCCCCTCCCGGATAGGGTTAGAGTTAGGGTTAGGTCTAGCATTGGTTTTGGTTTTGTGTTAAGTTTTAGGCTGAGGAGAATGCTTAGGTTTTGTTCTTTTTCTTAAGGTTAGGATTAAGGTAATATATAGGTATAGAATTTGAGTTAGAGTTATGATTCTAACAGGAGGGGTGGGGAAATATTTGGGGGTGGGTAATTGACGCGGGGGGAGGGGGTAATGTCATTTAGCCGTATTATTATGTTGCAATAAATATTTAAATTAAATAACATCATCTTTTCATGTAATTTGTCAACGTTGATATCGTCCTGCTGGTCAGACCTCTAAGGTAAATACTGATTTGGTTAGAGAGGAACTGAATGGTAGTACAGACCCTAACACTGCATAGCTACGGGATACATAGACCGAGTTATATCAACCCTAACTAACATAATGCCACCCAGACTAACGGAAGAACACTCATAGTGACAATCAAACAATAAGACCTAAGCTAATGCCACCCACACATCCCATAGTGACACCCCTAACTAACCTAACCCTAACCCCAACTATGTTAACGCCACACTTAACCTAACGCACCCAAGACTTCCACTAACGCCTCTCTACCTACTCTTACGCCACCCAGACTTTCCTAAATTTCCCCCACGCCAATTTATTTTCCTTAGCGTCGGCCCCACTGCACCCAACGCCACCCAGACTTCTCCTAACACCACCCCCTCACATAATCTAACGCCCCCTAAAGAAAAGATTATCGTTTCTTATCCTGCGTGTCAAGTTTGAAACAATTCGGTTAGGAAGAACTAGTTGGAATTCGCACCCCAAATTTTGATCCATCAAGAAGACAAAATAACGAACGAAACATTAAATTGAGGCTTGTAAAAAATACTAAATTTCTATATTTTATGGGCTTTTCTTTCTTGATGCAAGAGGAGAGAACTGCTATACAATAATATAATATTATGACAACACAAGATTACATTTTCTTTATGATACATTCAAGATAATGTTAATTAAACGTCCATGTTCATTATGAAATTAGATATTCAACAATATTTGCTCTTTGTTATTTATATCAATTTAATCCCATCAGCTAAATTTAGCTCTTGGCTCGCCAAGCCTTGACTCCAAATCAATGTTAACAAAAATCTAAAATTATATAAATACGCATATTGACAAATCATTTCTTGTTTTGTCTATTTTATTTCTTTCTTTTATATAAAAACAGAGAAACTAGAAACACCCAAGATATCTCAGGTCGAACCACCGACTTGATTAAAGATTATACTGGTGTCTTGAATTGTGACACCGTCTATGGTGACGCATCATGGTATCTCGGCGACGTACTGCTGTCGGCCACTACCCCGAGTCCCGAGTATACACATAAACAAAGCTGGAGTTTACAAGTAACTTCTTGCATTAATGCTAAGTTATCAAAGAACGAGTTCTTAACAAACCTTGAAATTTTATTATATTCAGGGTAGCAAAAAACATACTTTCTTAATT
Organism: Physella acuta; assembly: GCF_028476545.2. NCBI lineage: Eukaryota > Metazoa > Mollusca > Gastropoda > Physidae > Physella > Physella acuta. The sequence continues at coordinate 262,700 of NW_026732065.1, read as the reverse complement.
AAATGTTATAGTAATGCAACTTAAATAGACTAAATAAGACTACGAACTGTGCAATATATTATATTGCTTATACATATTTTTGTATGTTTTAGGCTTATTTTAACGTCATTTACTGGTACATATAAAAAATGAACAGATCGATAATGAGATACAGCAAACGTGTGAACATATTTTGAAAAATCCTTTTCCCCTAATCTACCACTAATTAAATTTAGAAAATAGACGCTTCTCATAAAATTATAACACATTCTATACATAGTTAATAGAAGTGCACAACACATAATTTTATTTTGAATATTTCCACCCAGATGTCAAGCCCTATCAAACACCGTGAGCTTACACTCGGATAATAGTTCTGCGTTAACCATCACTGCTGTTGAAGGAAACACATGTATGTATAAACAATACAATAAACGAAATTGTATGGATTTGCAGATGTTATACATTAACAAATAAAGATGGTTGTACAAAGTTCACCGTTTCCTTGCCTACCTATACCTACAACGGTATACATTTGAGAAGATGAAATAAAAAAAATAAAAAAAAAACAACGGATTAATACAATTATTCTCTAATGCAGCTTAGGTATGAAAAAAGCGTCGTCCTCCCCATGCATGATGAACCCAATGTTTTCACGGACGTTCGCGCCCAGTGAGAGTCCTCCCCACGCGAGACCACAATTTCCAACTCTTAAAGCGAAGACGAAATGGTTATGTCGATGCCGTATGTTATCATTATATTTCCAGATTCAAAGAAACAGACACTGAAAATAGAACCTGAACGCACAACAATTTACCCTGGAAGAAATGTAGTTCTTACTTGCTCTGATGCACCGATGGGTTGTGCTGTGAAAACCATTTTTCTGGTATGTTAGATTTGTTTTTATAAGTGGAAAATGGCCATATGTATATAAATAGCGTGCCTGTCCCCGCGCGTTGCCGCGGGGTTAGAAGAAAGTCTGACGAAACTTTTTATGAGGGTTTCATTAATGCGTTACCAATCCTATTTTTTTACAAGCTTTTTTATTTTTTTAGACATGTGATCTTGTTTTCCAAGACAGAGATATTTAAATGTAAACAACGTCTGCGCTATATTTCTAGATTCATATTTGTCGGGCGCCTCAGTTCGTGTGTATGAAAGCCTTGAGAATAAAGTAATCACTCTCCATAATAGTGAGGTAGAACACACTTTATCCATCGCCCAGGTGTCAGTGACGTAGAGAGATGCTATCGTGAGCCCCCGATTATACTACATCAAGGGCGCCGCGTACGGCCCCTTGCTCGGTTTAATCATCGAATGTTGTGTGCCGCTTTTTCAATACTGTAGGGTGCTTCTTAAAAACTAACGTAGATGCCATAGTTTATTGCACTTTTATGGGGGGTTTTGTCCAGGGGGTTCGTGTTGCGGGCGGTTTATATCCAGGGGGTTAATGTCGCGGGTTTTATGTCCAGGGCTTTTTGACCGGGAGCAAGTTCATGACTAAAAAGTATTGCGCACCAAATGAACATGGTCTATGCGCGTTTAATAGTGCGGAAAGAGTAGTATATAACAGACCACTTATTTCACAATATTGTAATTAGTTCATAAAAAAAATCTAATTAAGTCAAATTTAATTTCTTCAAGTCTTGACCCACGTGCCAACCTTGAAACAAATTTTTCAGTTAGAAGTGCCCGAAATTTCGCTCGCCCGTTTCGGTCTATGACGACAGACTGTTAACTGACAACAGAGGCAGCAAGTTCAATAAAAGCTTGTTCAAACACAGTTTTACTAACCAGTGTGTATTAGTTGGCAAAATTGTTGAATTACATTCTTCTTTAGGAAGGTATTATTATATTTTTAAGAGAGTAAAAACTGTCTTAGATTTTTTATATTAAACAAATAGGTTGATTCCAAACCTGTAGCTGAGAGCACTAAATCGATGACTGCTCAAATCACTATGAACAGCACTTATAGTGGGAAGAAAATAGCCTGCAGGCTGGAGCCATTCGAGAATATTACATTCGTAGATTCAGATGACATGGGGACCTTACCAACAGAAGATGCCAGTGTGTGCATGTATATTTATTAAATATTTGTTATTATTTGTAAAATATTTATTATACATCTATCTCTCGCATCTATTTATTTCCAAAGTCAAATAACGAATTTTTACATTTTCTTTTTTAAAGATAAAAAAATATAAACTTTATACAACATAATATTTCTTTTCTTGTACTACAAAGGCTACAAATAGGTTTTTGATTAATTATTATTAACTAATTATTATCATTAATTTAATTGACTTTTAATCAATATTTTAACTAGATATCAAGGTCACCACCGTGAAAGCGATTGTAATAGACGCGACTGGGGAAGAGCTTAAAACAGACACAACTTACAATATTGGAGCAGAAGGACCAACCATCACCTGCCAGACCACCCCAGCACCAGAAAGTCTAAACCCTGAAAAATTGTTGACGTATGAGTTTTTAACGGTTGGTGGATACAAATCTTCCTGCTATCCATCTAACGAATTTAGTACTACAGGCTGAAGTTAAATTTTCATTTCTTGTATTTTATTAACACATGCGTTTAAAATAAATACAGATAAAGTTTTCCGGCATGTAATTTAATTGCATTTTTTTTATATATATTTAATTTTTTTCTGTTTTGTTCGCGGAGTAGGTTCACTGCCATCTGCCAAGAGATGCCTTAAAGAAAATCTGATTACTATTATCCGTACCAAAAGATATAGAATTAACAAATGAAAACTAATATAAAACGTATAGTAATGTTCTGCAATACATCAATTGAATGATTAAATTAAATTGGTGATTTTGTTTTATTCCTCATGAATGGCAGCAGTGCTTTCTTGGCTTCTGTAGATTGTTTTCTCTTACCTCAGTAGTTGTGGTTACATAGGTCTAACATATTTATGCTTTTAAAGGCAAATAATTCACAGCTTTGTAAATATGTTACCGAAATGTTATTTAAATACATTTATCACTCTAAACCTGAATTATGGATGATCAAAATAATAATGCGATTAGTTATAGCTTTAAACTTTTGATTAACATGCCTAGTTAATCATCAAGCAAAACAATATTAATACACATTTGGGGTTGTAACTTCGAAAATGCTTTTTAAAAAATCTACAAATCAAATAATCTGCAAGTTTACTCGAATCAATACGTAAAGAGCTCCATAAAGTTAAAAGCGGATTCACTCGTTTTCGATGAGAAACATGAAAAGCGCAAGCGAGTTCAGTGCTATGCCTTTCTTAACCCCTTGATTTTCGGTGTAGAAGTTTTGCACTCTACCGGCCAATTGCGCCGTCTAATACTAGGGCTCGATGTAGTGTTCATAATTAATTGTTGAAAAGATTTTACACAAAAAAATGAAATACAAATATTTGTGTTTTTTAGTTTATGGGTTATTTAAATAGAAATTTACTCCATAATTAGTAACCCAAAATTCTTTTATATTTTCAGCCTAAACATGGGACAGTGCAACAAAACAGTGCCTCGAAGATACATAGAGTGCCTACCAATAAAATAAGTGATACAACTTACACATGCACAGCCAAATATGAAATGAAAAATTCACTTGCTTCAGTGCAAACTATAAAAGTAACTGTCTGTAAGTTGGATTTTATTCTTGATGTTGATATAGTCAGACAAAATATTCCTTCCATCTGTTGACTATTCTTGTTCACCCATTATGTCCTTCCCATCTGTTCCTTTTAAGAAAAATGTTGTATCGCACGAATAGAACCTATTTAGTATCTAGGATATTCAAAGATACATGTATTTTGCATATCATAACATTAAATATTCGATACCAGGTGCCAACAATGTGACTGTTGCTGCTAGCGGCACTGCTTTAAGTATAGGATCAACCCTAGTTTTGTCATGCGGCCTAGGACAAGATGCAACACTCACCTACACATGGCTTTTCAATGATAAAATTATCGATGGCCAAGCTGACTGGAAGATCCAACTCTACAACTTCACTGTGGCTGACATCGGACTGTACAAGTGTTGGGTTGGAAAGAGCCGTAGCTCTACATCAGATGCGACTTTTCATGCTAGTACGTTTTGGTGTCATATTTATTTAAATATAAATCATGCTGCCTCTCTTTCTCTCTCTCTCTCTCTCTCTCTCTCTCTCTCTCTTCTCTCTCTCTCTCTCTCTCTCTCTCTCTCTCTCTATATATATATATATATATATATATATATATATATACATATATATATATAGGCCTATATATTGAAATTGGGCAAAAACTAACTGGAGAGTACACTCTTTCTTTGCCATAGGCCTACTATATTTTCTTTTCATGCTGGAATGTATTTAAGGTATATTGTATCATTACATTAAACGTTAAGTTTAAAACAATGCTACAAGAAAAACAAATAATGCCAAAATACTAATTATGTACTTTAGAACATTCTATTTAAAGAGGTCAAAAATTCTTGATTTTTTTTTATAATGAATTTCTTTAAAAAAATATATTATCGCCCAACAGTTATGAAACCCACTGTCACTCGTGTTACCCCTCGGACCAGCTATAGTGCAGGCCAAGACTATCGTCTCAAATGTAACACTGGATCAAGTGTAACACATGGTTGGAGCTTCTCGTGGACAAAGTAAACATTTTCATTATAAAATGAATAAAAGAACGCCATATCTGTGTGTCTCTTACAACGAACTAGTCGTTCTGGCCAGACCCTGTACTGGCCTTTGTGAAAAACCTATCTGTAAAGGACCATGTTTATTAAGCAGCATATTCCCCGGCATGGACGTTTGACAAATAAAGATATTACCCTTAATCCGACTCTTACTTTAATTTAACAATAACCACAACCAACCAAAACCAAAACACAAAACAAAAACAAACGCAAACTTAACGCAAACTAAAATCCAAATCCAAACAAAACACAAACCCAAACGCAAACACAAACAAAACCCAAACCCAAACCCAAACCCAAACCCAAACCCAAACCCAAACGCAAACACATGGTTGGAGCTTCTCGTGGACAAAGTAAACATTTTCATTATAAAATGAATAAAAGAACGCCATATCTGTGTGTCTCTTACAACGAACTAGTCGTTCTGGCCAGACCCTGTACTGGCCTTTGTGAAAAACCTATCTGTAAAGGACCATGTTTATTAAGCAGCATATTCCCCGGCATGGACGTTTGACGAATAAAGATATTACCCTAAACCCAACTCTAACTTTAATTTTAACAATAACCACAACCAACCAAAACCAAAACACAAAAACAAAAACAAACGCAAATTTAACGCAAACTAAAATCCAAACCCAAATCCAAACAAAACACAAACCCAAACGCAAACACAAACAAAACCCAAACCCAAACACAAACACAAACACCAAAGGAACACAAACGTAATTGTTAATACAAACAAAAAGCAAACACTATCGCAATTATATATTCAAACACAAACGCAAACTCAAACGCAAACATAAACACAATACAAACGCAAGTGCAAACACAAACTAAAATGCAAAAACAAAAACGAACACAGATTAAAACGCAAATACAAAGGCAAACCTAAACGCAGACAATAACGCAGAACATAAACACAAATTTAATTGCAAACATAGACACAACGTGCTCAAAGTATAGTCATTGGCGACAAATCACACCCTACCGGGGCGCCAGCGAAACCGCCTGAAACAAAATAGTGAATGCCTATACTACCCCATCTTATTCATAGTCTGTTAAACTCACTCAACCGAATGTAGCGCCTCAGAGCCCACGGGAAGGCCCGGTGCGCCAAATAGCACACTTTCGGGGCGCCAGAAGACGACCGGTTTCGATTTAGTTAAGGACAATAGTAACCCTTCTTATACATAGTCTATCCGACTGTACAGATTAAAACGAACGTATACGCCATATCGTTCACGGGAAAGCCCGGGGCGATAAATAGCACCCTGTCGGGGCACCAGAGGACGCCCGGATTCGATTTAGATAAAGACTATAGTAACATTTCTTTTATATATCTGTCGCAATGCTTAAAACGCACGTAAGCACCATAGCGCTCACAGGAAAGCCCAGGGAGCCAAATTGAACTCTGCCAGGGCGCCGGCGGACGTGCCTGATTCGATTTAGTGAACGACTATAATACCCCCAGCTTGTCCGCAAACCGAAAAATAGAAGTAAACATAGAGGACATTTAGAAGCGGCTTCTAAACTGTTATTGATTAAAAATAATAATTAGTAAACGGTAGTCTATAAGACAGTATTTAAAATATCACTGTTTTACTACCACCTTGCTCTTTATAAATCCACGCTAATTATTCTTTTTTTTTTCCAACACTAAAACAAACTAATAAAAAGTATTTTCACCCCGATGTAATGTTTATTTTTAGAGGGAAGTAAAACAATTGTTATCTATCACGGGAAGTAATCGGAAGTAAATGAAGAAAGTGAAGCAATTTGTACACTTTTAAAATTTTTGTGAAGAATGATACTTTGTCATTGGCTTTTTTCTTTTCCACGTAACTTTAATTAAAATGGTTAGTTCGGAAAATGAGACTGGTTCTAAAAATCCGTCCACATTATTTTTTAAATAATTCATTTTGATAATAAACGCTTAAAGAATATTTGCCTATGACGACCAAGTCGAGTTTTTAAAATTACTTTTTGACAAGGGTCTTTCCGTCCGCTGTCGCATACATATAGAGGCAAATAATCAGTTCAAGCTTTATATATAAGATTCAACAAATGCTATAATGGAATTTTTATTAATTGTTCCTCCACCACCATACGTTTTTAAGTTATCATAATAGAAAGCCCTACCACACCTCTAACCTTAAATACATTTTAACAAATATTAACGAATCTTGATAGTTTAAAAACGTTTGGCTCCTCCGTTCTGAAAATTACATCATGAGTAAGATCACAGATACAACACCACCCATCAAAATTATACCTTTCGGGTTTTTTGAAACATGATATTCTTTCTAAAATACATATTGAACTTTTCAATACTTAGGTTATAGGCTTTTGAAAAAAATTGAAAGTAGAAAAAGTTTTACTTCCGCGGACCGGAAATCGTTGTTACAGAACTACTCATTTGATATAATACTTATACCAGAAATGTCATCAACCCTGCTGTAACGGTACTCAAGGTATCGTGTTCACAGACACACAAAGATACACACACACACAGATACACACAGACACACACACACACAAAGACATACGGACAAAATTTCAAAACTATGTTTTTCCTACTTAGGGAGGTGTAAAACCTAGAGATTTGTGACAGTCTCAATTTAGATTTTTTACACAATTACAATACTTCCTCTATAGTGCCTACTTCGAATACGAGAAAGTAAAAATGTATTGTCCATATACAATCTCCTAGTTTTAATATTTCTTTTTCTTAGAGATGATGCCACCTCTCCGATCAAAACCGACACCTACACACTGACAAATGTAGCTGCAGCCATACATAGTGGGAGATACACATGCACCTGTACATACCATGGCGCTTCCAGCACCAGTGATACGTTTATTATCGCTATCACAGGTTAGTCATGTGTCACCTTCTTCGTATTTGATAAAAATGTTTTGTTAACTGTCACACCTACTGGTTTATGTTCCCTATTTCTGATGTAATCGTCGCTAAAACCTTCTCTTATATTCTTATATAACAGTTAGGAGAATATCTCTTCTAGTTTTTACAAGCTTTTACTTCGTTCGCAACATCCGTTTGTGGCAAATCTAGTAGTACAATTTCGACCCTTTTCTAATGCAGCAATGTCATTAAAATTTTCCAGAGAACTTTTTTTTAGGGCAATGGATGAATATCTATTTTCTAATTTAATTAAATGTTAAATTAGTCATTAAAATTAATCGGTTTCGAAACAAAGGGGACGTAACAAGATTAAATGCTTACGATCACTAGATAGATTACTGTATTCAAAACACAAGGGGAGATAACTAGCTATACGATATGACCCAACCAATCTGATTCATGCCGAATGTTTACAATCGTAGAGCCGGGTCGAGTTAGTAAAAGCAACTAGAGGCAGATAAAAGAGTTTTTAAACGATTTGAAACTAAAGGGAAGTATGAAGTTTAAGAACTATCCGTCGCTGGGTTAGCTTGCTGTTGCATGTAAACTGGGATAACGGACGGCTGCTTTTACAAGGCAGATAAACTTCTTTCACAGATCGCGAGCTAATATTGAAAGCAATATTTTTAGTTGTGTCGACTAAATAAATTAGGAATCACTAAAAAGAAGAAAATGAAACAAATATGAATAAAAAGGGAGTGATCTGCCCTAAACTTTCTCGAATATTCTTAGATGACATTAATGGGTATGGTAACTCTAGTGCAGTCAGGATACAGAGTAATATAGATGTTTTTCAAAAATCAATTTTCAAAAACTTAATTTTGACAAGCTTTTTGTAACAGTTGAATGTAAGGTGAATGCATGTTTAGAGTATGTTTCAGAAAAAGGCGATATGAATCTAAATTATAGTGTGGGTGTGCGCATGCGCTAAAAGAAAAGGGAAGCAAGGGACAGAGAGCGGGAAGAAAAAAATGGCGTTGTTTTGGTAGTGAAGATGATGTACCTATGAATCAATAAAATTATGAAAATTATCAGAACAAGGGTTGTTTGGTGTTACACATCAGGCTTTAATATGAAGTAACACAACAGTTATGCGGTTAGTATTTGTCTTGAGTTTGTGCCATGAAGTTGGCAGTACAAAAGGGCCGTGACACTTTTATTTAACTTGCTTCCGTGGTCATCAGTCGTAAGTGTGGCTGTTTTCATATATCAAAACGTGCGAGCGAAATTTCGGGCACAATTTCTTTGAGATGCAATATGACAATTAATTGGATTCCTAATTAATATTTGAATAAATTAATTAAAATTTTCTGACTGTCTCACAACTACTATTCAGCACTATTATTCTCGCATTGTCATGTTCATTAAGTGCGCAAAAGTGTTTAGACATGTAACTCTATTATATCAAAAAAATTTAAGTAGGCCTACTGAAAAATGTTTTCATAATTTTTTTTTCATAAAAAAAACGTTTTAATAAAAAGTTTTTAACTTTTATGTAATAATGTACTAAAAAGTAGAAAATAAATTACACACTACTATTTAAATAACTATAAAGAAAAGCGTGGGTCACTTTAGTATCTATTGGATACCTTTACTAATATTTAGGAAGAGACCCACGCTTTTCTTTATAGTTATTTAAATAGTAGTGTATAATTTATTTTCTACTTTTTAGTGCATCCTATTATATAAAAGCCCTGTGCGCACTTCTCTCTCTCTCTCTCTCTCTCTCTCTCTCTCTCTCTCTCTCTTTCTCTGTCTGTCCGCAAAATATTTTCGCCGGCCAACACATCAGAATCTGCAGCGATATATGAAGATCTTTATACGGACTTTTGTTGAGAATAATATGTTAGATGTTTTAAATGTATAACCACAATTTTATTTAAAGAAGAAAAATAAAAAATACCAAACACGCGAAATATTTTTCAAAAAATGTGAATGGGTCTTTAGGTTCGTAACGTTAAACTATTGTTTTTATTGCATCATCAACACAAACGAAACGGCAGGCACAGTGTTATGATCACACCTCTCCAATACTATGTGATCATCTAGTGTATGAACTCTTGCTCGACAAGTTCTAACTTCACATTTCCAAATCTCTTTGCCTGCTGCTCCACTTATGGCTTTTATAAACAAATCACCAGAAACTAATATCCTATACCATTTCTGCGAGGTTACGAAAGAGGCCATAGATGAGTAATCACCACTAAAACTGCTTTGTTTTCATGCACACTACGACAAACTTAGCTCCGCGATTACCGCTGTTTGTCGTAAACAAGCATTTGTCACCTGATCACTAAGGTGTGACCCACGCATAACAATGGAATTTAGATGTTAGTTGTATTGTCCTTGGAGGTTGGATGTCTTTCTCTTAAGGCATGTCTCTGCCATCTTGATACGAAGGTGTGTCTTTATTGTTATTTCATTCCCTTTGATCTAGTTTCGTCCTCCTGACATGGTAGGATTGTCTTATATTTAGCAAGCTCCCCTACGCTGTCTATCAAAAAATTTCTTTAATCTTCACATACTATATTAGTAATCTTAATTTTAAAATTTTTAGTGCAATATGACAAATTTATGCTGCAAACATTTCTTAAAATTATATAGGCAAATAAACAATATTAAATATAGTAAACAATACCATACGACATTCAATAAAAAAATGTTCAGATCGACTAAAATCATCCAAAACACTATTCAAATTTTGCTGTGAGATATTTATTTGTCTGAGATATTTTGTTTGAGAACATTTGTCTTTAATATCAATTGTCCTGATGTATTTTCTCCTGGTATCTTTTGTCCGTGAGATCAATTGTCCTTGAGATAATTTGTCCTGAGATCATTTGTCCTGAGATCATTTGTCCGTGAGATATTTTGTCTGAGATAATTTGTCCTGAGATAATTTGTCATGGAACCGACAGCCTACTAATTTGGACAAATTTTAAATAATTCATAAAAATTAATTAGGCAACCAATTAAGTCAAATTTTATGTCATGTTGCATTGTCTTCATGTCTTGACCAACGTACCAAATACGACCCGTATCTGTCAGTTAGAAGTGCCTGACATTTCGCTCCGGCGTTTCGATCTAGACAGACAGACTGACGACAGACTGAAAACAGACTGACGACAGACTGACGACAGAGGAAGTAAGTCAAATAAAAGCTTGTAAAAGTTTTAATAACAAGCTTTTATGTAATAATGAAACAAAAAGAAATAAAAATGATTTTCTTTAAAAGCGTGGGTCTCTTCCTAAATATTATTAAAGGTATCCAATAGATAATTTAGTGATCATTTACGTAAATATCATTTTATGTCACAATACATTGTATTCGATTCTCGACCAACGTGAAAAGTTAAATAAAAATAATTAGGTCCGTTAGAAGTGTTTGAAATTTTGCTCACATGTTTCCAACTATGATGGACGAAAACAGAGGATGATGACATCAATATTTGATTTTAATTTCTTTTTGTCTAATTTATCGTCTGACAAAGATTAACGTTTGTTAACAATACTTTTTCAAGATGACATGTCATTATAGTTTGACAAAATGCATGGCAAATAAGTTAAGTACAACAATTAAATAGTCTTCATATCACACAGACAACGAATCTACTTCCTAGTTGTCTACTCTTTTATTTAAGGTTATAGTACCGGTGCAGTTGAAAACTAGCTTATCAAATGTAATATAGAATTAAAAAACACTCTTTTAAAGTTTATTTATTGTTTTTTTTTCAGACGGGGCTTCTGATTTGCAGTACAGTGTACTGATGATTACTTTCGTATCCCTGGGGTCACTTTTTTTCTAGAACATTCAGATACGCTTCACGGTTTCCTGTGTGTGTTTATATATATATATATATATATATATATATATATATATATATATATATATATATATATATATATATCGACTGTAAACAATAACAAATGGCGTTTAGTTGAGGTAATCGAGGAAAATTAGACATGACATTTATTTTTTCTTAAATAAAAGTTACGCCGTCAATATAAATGATTTTTTTTGTTTGTAATAGTATATCAAGGAAACAAAAATCCAGTAAGCGTAAAGTTCTCCTTTAGTTAACAAAATTAAACTTCGAAGGGTTTTTCAGATTTGTAGCATGTATTTAATTTGTCATTGAGTATTTTATCTCTGCAGTATAGTGAATATTTATAATTATTTAAATTATTTTCGAAATGTTGACTGTACTTACAATTTCAAATCTACACAGCGGCATTTTAAGCACATGCGGTAAAATGTTTGAAACTGCCATTTTTAAAAATTTAACTGGTTTTATAGTTTTGCATGCTATTGTTACAAGTCCATTTCAAATTATTTTTTAACAATTTTAGTTGTATAAAAATTAAAAACGTGTATCATGTTTTCATACACATTTATACCATATGTGCGTAAATGTGGTAATTATCACACTTTTACAGTCCATGTGACCTGCATGTTATTATCTGCTTAATTTGTAATTTTCTTTAAAGACTAGATATTTTATAAAATAGATATGTATTTAATATATTTGAACGTTATTTATAAATAAAACTTACCAGGTATATTTGGAGGTAATTATAAGAGAAAACGCGTTTTATTTTATACTATTTTACACAACCCTATGTTTCTATTGAATAGTACTTGCACACTAGAGACTCGTTAGTAAATAAGAAAACATTTAATGACAGAAATACTAATCTGTTTGAGAAAAAATTAAAACATCTTGGGATTACAACCATTTTAATACACACACTCATAGTTACGCGCATACACACGTATAAACACATTCGTCTAGAAAATCTATTTTGTAATTCTTTTATAATTTAATAAAGACAGTTTAAAAAAAAAAGCTCTTTGTCTTTTTCTTCAATTGTTTCGACTCTTGTTAGGCTGAAAGGTTATAAGAACAAAATTCATTGAATTTAATAATTTGTTGCTACACTCACACTTATCCGGATAAAAATAAAAAGGACCAGCAAACTTGATATTGTGTAATGTAAATATGATTTAGCTCAGGGCTGTGTAAGATCTACAACAATGAAGTCGTCTATGTTTTAAAATATCGCTCCGAATGAGTAGCTTCTGTTATTAGATGCAATGCAATATTTTAAAACCAACTCGTACATCTTTCAATAAAAATAAAACAGTTCTATGTAAAATATTCAAGGTCATCTATATAACCACATGGCCGTGATTTGTAATCATTACGTACATTTAATGGGGTGAGCCTCACAAAATTTGCCCAAGAGCTTTCGAAAATTTCTCGTACGTCTACACCCACTATAATGGGAGAAAACATTTAATGCAAAGGTTTCCAAACCTTTCTAAATAGCGACCCCATTTTATATAGGTCAAGTGACTTTCCATTACCATACAAATTAAACAAAAAACTAATATGTTAGATTGAGTTTTATCTTAAATTTATGTTTAATTATATAAGTGTAGCTATTGATTGTTATTAACTTGTTTCAAGATTCAGAGATACGTATTATTAAAGTCCATTGTCTTTGTTCACATTGGGGTGCTTTCAGAGCTTTTTGGCGTGATTTAGTTTTACTAAAGAAGGCATGACAGTGAATCATGATATTGAATTCCCTTTTGTTGTAGAGCTAGGTCTGTGACCTATTTCTGTAAGAATACTGAAAGATAGGTGGTTCATCATACGAACAAACCTTCCCTATTTTATTTACAGTATTCGTGCACTGATTTCTTTTGCAGTCTGCACTTTAACATATTCATATATGTCTGATATTCGCTCCTGAATTGTAATTTTAGACATAGACATTCGTTGCATCCTTACTTCATTGGAATATCTACAAAAAAAGTTCACTATATACAACATACAGGGTGCGATGAGTTTTACGACAATTGTATTTTTTTTGTTTAAATGGAAATTTGCAACGCGACTTCATTTAACGCCTGCACAAATGCTGGGCACATTTGCTAAAACGGTATTTTAAATTATTTTTTTGCGTTTTGAAGGGTTCGTAGAGCCATTTGTGAGAACAACTTTCCCGTATACATGTTTTGCCTTCTCTATTCCATTGCTAGTTAAGTTTGAACAGCCGTTTTTATTGTAGTTTTCTGTTTAAGTTGAAGACACATCAGAAAACTCCACACGAGGGTGAAAAGGGAGGAGGAAGGAGGTCGCGACCCATAGATTGCGGACCCGTGCTCTGGTTTTTACGACGATTTCTGCGTGTGCATCAATGAAGATTATCATTTAACATAAAACTCGTGCAAGATCACCGATACCCCTTGACGCAGTTACTGGTACGTTTTGTACAATTTTTGCAATCGAGAGAACGTTTACCAAAAAGAAAGGGTCGTTTAAGCGAGCTATAAATCGATCAGATTATGTGAAGGTTTGCCAAAATATTGAAATAAAAATATAATTTTGTTACTTTTAGTTTATTTTTCGGAACAAGGGAGTGGTTAGCTAAATTTTCTAAACACAATCAATGCAAAAATGTACTTCAAAAACAGCGTCAGAAAAATCTTTATTTTTCTAAATTAAAAAAAAAATGTTTATTATATTTTAAAATATTGAAATTGTGGGTTATATAATGTAACATTTTTAAAATTAAATTCTTGTTGAACGAATGATTAAAAAATATTTTCTCTGCCTTGGTAAAATTGATTTGCTTCAAAACAACACATTTTTCTATTGTTTCATATTATTTAAACTTATTCAAGGAATTGCATTAATATTTAAACACCAGTAATATGTCTACCTTAAGATCAAGAACACCAGTTTTTATTTTACTTTAGGTTTACTAGATGTAGTTGCATTTCTGCGTATTCCAGATATTCAATATTACCATTTGCAGAGGTCCATTGAATTGCATTACAATCATTAAGCTTTGTCCAATCCCCAGTGAGTTTGACATAACTGCAAGCTTTATACCACCAGCCACCTGCACAACTTTTAGCACAGTTTTCTTTCAAAATATCATTGTCTCTATCAAATGTGGAAAAGGCCATTCCATTGTTGGCAGTGAACAGGTCTCTAGGGTCGTCAGTATTGTTGTTAAAATGTAGCCTATAGAAATCTGCTTCGTTGCCCACTTTGAAATCACGGTACACCTTGTACATGGATTTTCCTTTATATTTAAAGTGACACCTTAGTTCACTATAGCCCTGCAGAAATATAAAAACTTTTTTTTTGAAAAATTGTTTTAATAACTTTAAACCACAATGTAAACAACACAGTTAAAATAATCATGAATTGTGAATTTTTCGAGATTTTAACTAACAGCACTTTGATCACTAATATGACCTTGTCTTTTTTTATACGATCTAAATGAAACAGTAATTAAGTCGTACTTGCTGTTACCAGAAATACGCTGAAAACTTGATGTAGAGCTACCCATTTCATATAATACTTAAATTTGACGTTTCTTTAACCTAGCTGTATCGGTTCTCAAGTAATCGTGTTCAAAGACAGACACATGGACATACATAAAAACACACACACCAACATACAGACAAGATTGCAAAATTAAGTTTTTCGACTCAGGGAGGTCTAAAACGACAAGATTAGCGAAAATCTCAATTTCGATTTTTTTTCATGATTACAATACTTCGTCTATACTCTGTATATACAAGTAAGTAAAAAGGATTTAGTCTGTTAAATTCTTTTTGTAACAGATAACACGTAAGAGGCCAGAGTGCTGTTTATAATTTAAAAATTACTATGACACTTGACACAAAAGCACGAAGGAATACTGTTTGATCTTAATTCTCTATTCTTGCCTTTTGTGGATTTCTTTGCATATAACCGACCGTTTTATAGTGGGGTTTTTTAAATTAAAAATTACTTAAAATGTCAATGGTGTATTTATTGCATTCTCGATACAACTATATTAAGGCAAAACATGCAAGTTAACTGAAATGTTAACGAACATTGTGTGTAAGGTATGAAATCCAGTCATTTCCAATCCAAAAATCACCATCAAATGATCCAAAGCCAATTTTATAATCGACCCAGCCCCTTGAAAAATTCACACCTCCTTTAACACGCCTCTGAAATTAATGGAACAAGAAAAAGCAACAACAGGGAATCTTTAAATACGTGTACTAATATTTAAATGAAATTTAACACAATGAAAATACATACCAGTATGACAATCGGTTCTCCCGAATCCCTTTTGACGCCACATAAGACAATTTTGTTTCCACTTATTTCAGCAGTCCATTGTTGTTGAACATCAGAGTTACTTCCCTTAACGCACTAGATAAGTTAAAATTTAAACATAAGTATTTTGTTCAAAACAAGTTGAAAATGAGATCGTTGTATGCATAATGAGGATTAATGCCCACACAAAATAACCATACGACATATGTATACACATATTTATTATATATATATATATATATATATATATATATATATATATATATATATATATATATATACACATTTTTTTCTTATTATTATTACTGCTATGACAATATTTCATGAATTTCATAATTTTTAAAATGATTTATTACTTTAAATTAAAAAATATGTGTGTGTGTGTGTGTGTGTATGTATACGTATAATATATATATACATATGTGTGTGTGTGTGTGTGTTTGTGTGTATGTAAACAGTAACAACAAATTATATTTTTGTGTTGTCAAAAACGGGGGACCTTTAAAGTTTATATTTTGGACTCATTCAAATCTTCTAAATGTTTAAAATTGAGACGTAAAACAGGTCAGTATTTTTTGCCTTAAATGTACATTTTGGAGAATCTGGTAATTTTCCATTTTCCTAGTTACCAAAAAAAGTCAAATATGTTTCTCATTCGTTTTATTTATATTCAAGCGCTTTAAAATGTACGAGCCGACCAGCGGCATATCATACGCCGCTATTTAGTTGTTGTTATTTCTACGTTTCAGTAATTCATAATTTGTGAATTCGACAGTACCAACGCTGCCACTGAAAGTATTTCTTTAAAACACTATAAGTAGCTCGTTAAGGACGATAACCCCCCCTCCCCCCTCCGTTAAAGTAAACTCCACTTAGTTACCCCCCCCCCCTCCCCCCATACGTTTAAAATCGTTTCAAACTAAATTATCTGACCCTAATAGTCGTCACTAAACCCGGCTCTGCTAGTAAACATTTAGCGTGAACCACAGCTCACCAGACCATGTAGGGGTGGGGGTGGTAGGGAACGCACTTAAAGCTTGTTTTCTAGCGTCTCCCAGAACAAAATTATATGAAGAAATATCGTTTAATAAGGTCACGGTCAGTCGCGGTCAGTTTCCTGGCACTTTAAACGCGATTTTTGAGATCGCTATATTTTCCTCGTTAGATGGAGCTTCAATATCGCAAAAAGAACATTACTTAGTAAACTTTCCGAACAACGCCCAGTTTGTTTCGCTTCACTTTTCCACGTAAGTAATACTTACACTGAAATGTGTTGGTCTAACAGTAGAAGAGTCCATATTTATAGTTGGGTCTAAGAGAAGATCCAAACTTTTCAGTTTTGGTTTACTTATATCTGGAAAAAGTTGCTAAAATTGAGGTGTCAGGGTTAGGGTTTTTAGTAAAAGTAGCATGAGTATTCGACGCTCAACAACACATTAGCCAAAGCCAAACTAGCACTAAACATTATAGTTTGACCTTGACTTGGACTCCCTCCCTGACCCTGACCCTAAACCTCAACCTCAACCTCAATTTCAACCTCAACTACAACCACAACCACAACCACAATCACAACCACAATTTTGGTTTACTTATATCTGGAAAAAAGTTGCTAAAATTCAGGTTTTAATTTAAGTAAATGTAACATAAGTTTTCAACGCTCAACAGCATATTAGCCACAACCAAAACTAACACTAACCAACAGCCTCACCCCAATCACTTGCGACTCTTTTAGCCTGACTCTGACTCTGACTCTGACACTGACTCTGACTCTGATTCTGACTCTGATTCTGATTCTGACTCAGATTCTGACTCTGACCCTGACCATCAACCTCAACCACTACCTCAACAACAACCACAACCATAACCACAACCACAACCACAACCTCAACCTCTACCCAAACCACAGCAACAACCAAAATCACAACCACAACCACAACTATAATCACAACATCAGGTTTAAACTTAACCTTAACCGCAACCTCAAATTTAACCTAAACTTCAACCTAACCTCAACCGCAACCTCTGCCTCTACCTCTACCTCAACTACAACCAAAATCACAACCAAAATCACAACCGCAACCACCTCAACCTCAACCACAAACACAAATATTACACAAACACAACATCAACCACAACCACCATCTCAGCCTCAACTACGACCAAAACCTCAACTATAAACACAAACACAACCACGACCACAACCACAACCAAATCACAACCAAAACCACAACCACAACCACAACCTCAACGTCAAAGTAAAAAGTTAATTTTAAAAAGATACGTTGAAAACAAATTAAAGAAGTTGAGTATATACAATATCTTACTTTTATCATTGTCTGCTCTGGCACATAGGTAGGGTTGAAAGAAAAGCAAAACAATTGCACATAGCACACGTGTGAAGTCCATGTTCTCAATCAGCTTGTCAAACTGGAGTAGGTCTAACACTTGGTCTGATAATATTGGGTTTTAATTTTTTATAACATAATATTTTATTTGTGCAACAGCTTGTGAAGTTAATTTCTGGTTTGTCAAATAGGCAATAAGTGGGGGTTTTAATTAAAATTTTTGATGAGAATTTTGATTTATACATAGCTTTAATTGTTATGGCGTCTACATGTCTTGAGTAAAGGGTTTTCACAAAAACGTTAAAAATGTGGATTTGCAAATATACATTGAGGTGTGGTATTTCACATACACATTGACACTAAAAAACTGTGATGGTGACATGAAATGTTATAGCAGATATGTGAATCGGAACAAAAATGGTCACCTGCTCATTGTAATGATAGAAAGTGTGTGTATGAGGAGGACGGTGAGTTGGGGGGGGGGGGGGGGGTCGTGCTCTAAACTGTCCGCAATGCGAGTTAAGTACCATTTAGAGCTGGATTGACTCATTGAGTTTCTACGGAACCCGATAATGTTGACGTCATAACTAAATTAAAATTAGGAAATACATTGAAACTAGTCAGTATTATGAATTATGAGAAAACAAAACAAATAAAAAATGTTTCGCCCTTAAATGTTTCTACTTTTACATAATGCTTATCGCTGTTGATGCTTTTTCAGCATTTTTGTCTTAGATTGCTTAGTATGTAATGTATGCTTAGTTTTGGAAAAGGGCGAACTGTCTAGTTGCTATATAACACTGGACACTTTATATTTCTTTAATGTCTGGGCATGATAAGGTTAAGTCTTGGCCACACATTATTTAATTTTTATTGCAAATTTAGATTTTTAATAGCTGTTAACCAGCAGTTTTATGTTCTGGATTACTGATAAAATGATTAATTATTGATATATTTTTAAAGAAATATCTAATAATTTTATATTAAAAAAATAGCGTATGATACGAAAGACAATAGAGTTGATGTTCTGTAGGAGAAGAGATTTTTTGTTTGACGATATTTTTTCAATATGATAATTAATATACTGTTAGAAGAGTAAAGTGTATTATGAACTTTGAAAATAGGTGTCAGGTAAATGAGAAGAAATGTTTTGTTCTTGAAATTTTTTTGAAGACAATTGATTAACCTAAAAAAACCCGCATTCAAATATAAAACAGGGCAGTATAACGATTTTATTTATGTTGGAAATAAGCAGTCAAATTGACAGCTCAATCTATTTTTAAACATCACGAGACAACAGATGGATATTACAATTAGAATTAAAATAAAAATAAAAAATATTCGAATTCAAATTAATTTCATGAAATTATAAATTGGCCAACTCAGTTGTTTTAATTGGTATTAGCAATTTAAGACAGCATTTTAATTTCTTAATAATTCTCTCGTCAAGCCTATCCTTATAATTGTTTTTCTATCGATTTTTGTGAGAAGCTAATTGAAGTTATAAAATAATTATTTTTAATTCGATGGTCAACATAAGGATGACGATGTAGATGATGATAAAGATCAGGATAAGGAGAAATATAAGGATAAAGGTGAGCGAAGGAGTAAACTTAAAGGTATGCGTTAGGATAAGGGACGGGGTTAAGGTTAAGGTTAAGGTTAAGGTTAAGGTTAAGGTTAAGGTTAAGGTTAAGGTTAAGGTTAAGGTTAAGGTTAAGGTTAAGGTTAAGGTTAAGGTTAAGGTTAAGGTTAAGGTTAAGGTTAAGGTTAAGGTTAAGGTTAAGGTTAAGGTTAAGGTTAAGGTTAAGGTTAAGGTTAAGGTTAAGGTTAAGGTTAAGGTTAAGGTTAAGGTTAAGGTTAAGGTTAAGGTTAAGGTTAAGGTTAAGGTTAAGGTTAAGGTTAAGGTTAAGGTCAAGGTTAAGGTTAAGGTTAAGGGATACATAGACCCGAGTTATAACAAATCTAACTAACATAATGCCACCCAGACTAACGGAAGGACACCCATAGTGACACTCAAACAATAACACCTATGCTAATGCCACCCACACATCCCATAATAACACCCCTAACTAACCTAACCCTAACCCACTACTATGTTGACGCCACACTTAACCTAAAGCACCCAAGACTTCCACTAACGCCTCTCTACCTACTCTTACGCCACCCAGACTTTCCTAAATTTTCCCCACGCCAATTAAGTTTACCTAGCGTCGGCCCAACTGCACCCAACGCCACTCAGACTTCTTCTAAAACCACCTCCCCCCCTAATCTAACGTCCCCTAAATAAACATAAGTTTGAAACAATTCTGTTAGGTAGAAATAGTTGGAATTCGCACCCAAAATTTTGACCCATCAAGAAGACAATATAACGACGAAACAATAAATTGAGTCTTGTAAAAAATGCCAAATTTCTATATTTTATGGGCTTTTCTTTCTTGATGCAAGGGGAGAGAACTGCTATAAAATAATATATTATTATGACAGTACAAAATGACATTTTTCTTTATGATACATTCAAGATAATGTTAATTAAACGTCCATGTTCATTATGAAATTAGATATTCCACAATATTTGTTTTTTGTTATTTATATCAATTTAATCCCATTAGCTAAATATAGCTCATGGCTCGTCAAGCCTTGACTCCAAATCAATGTAAACAAAAATCTAAAAGTATGTAAAGACGCATGTTGACAAATCATTTCTTCATGTGCTTATTTTATTTATTTCTTTTATGTACAAACAGAGAAACTAGAAACACCAACGATATCTCAGGAGACAGATAGAACAACCGACTTGGTGACAGGTTATACTGGTGTCTTGAATTGTGACACAGTCTCAGGTACCGCATCATGGTATCTCGGCGACGTACTGCTGTCGGCCACTTCCCCGAGTATACACATAAACAAAGCTGGAGTTTACAAGTAACTTCTTGCATTCATGTTAAGTTATCAAAGAACGAGTTCTTAACAAACCTTGAAATTTTTATATTCAGGGTAGCAAAAAACATACTTTCTTAATTAAATGTTATAGTAATGCAACTTAAATAGACTAAATAAGACTATGAACTGTGCAATATTTTATATTGCTTATACATATTTTTGTATGTTTTAGGCTTATTTAAACGTCATTTAGTGGTACATATAAAAAATGAACAGATCGATAATGAGACACAGCAAATGTGTAAACATATTTTGAAAAATCCTTTTCCCCTAATCAACCACTAATTAAATTTAGAAAATAGACGCTTCTCATAAAATTATAACACATTCTATACATAGTAAATAGAAGTGCACAACACATAATTTTATTTTGAATATTTCCACCCAGATGTCAAGCCCTATCAAACACCGTGAGCTTACACTCGGATAATAGTTCTGCGTTAACCATCACTGCTGTTGAAGGAAACACATGTATGTATTAACAATACAATAAACGAAACTGTATGGATTCGCAGATGTTATACATTAACAAATAAAGATGGTTGTACAAAGTTCACCGTTTCCTCGCCTACCTATACCTACATCGGTATACATTTGGGAAGATGAAATAAAAAAAAACGGTTTAATACAATTATTCTCTAATACAGCTTAGGTATGAAAAAAAAAGCGTCGTCCTCCCCATGCATGATGAACCCAATGTTTTCCCGGACGTTCGCGCCCAGTGAGAGTCCTCCCCACGCGCGACCACAATTTCCAACTCTTAAAGCGAAGACGAAATGGCTATACCGATGCCGTATGTTATCATTATATTTCCAGATTCAAAGAAACAGACACTGAAAATAGAACCTGAAGGCACAACAATTTACCCTGGAAGAAATGTAGTTCTTACTTGCTCTGATGCACCAATGGGTTTTGCTGGGAATGGGTTAGGGTTTTCTGGTATGTTAGAATTGTTTTCATAAGTGGAAAATGACCATATGTAGGCCTATATAAGTAGCGTGCCCGTCCCCGCGCGTTGCCGCGGGGTTAGAAGAAAGTCTGGCGAAACATTCTATGAGGGTTTCATCAATGCGTTACCAATCCTATATTTTTAGACATGTGATCTTGTTTTCTAAGCCAGAGTTTTTTAAATGTAAACAACGCCTGCGCTATATTTCTTGGATCATATTTGTCGGGCACGGGTTTACCTACACAATCGCACAGCGCTCCTCAGTGCGTGTGTATGAAAGCCTTGAGTATAAAGTAATCACTCTCCGTAATAGTGAGGTAGAACACACTTCATCCAGCGCTCAGGTTTCAGTGACGTAGAGAGGCGCTGTCGTGAGCCCCCAATTACACTACCGCAGTGGCGCCGCGTACGGCCCCTTGCTCGGTTTAATCATCGAATGTTGTGTGCCGCTTTTTCAATACTGTAGGGTGCTTCTTAAAAACTAACGTAGGTGCCATAGTTCATTGCACTTTTATGGGGGGTTTTGTCCAGGGGGTTCGTGTTGCGGGGGGTTTATGTCCACTGGGGTTTATGTCGGGGGGTTTATGTCCAGGTGTTTTTTGACCGGGAGCCAGTTGCATGACTAAAAAGTATTGCGCACCAAATGAACATGGTCTATGCGCGTATAATAGTACGGAAATAGTAGTATATAACAGACTACTTATTTCAGAATATTGTAATTAGTTCATAAAAAATAATCTAATTAAGTCAAATTTAATGTCTTCAAGTCTTGACCCACGTGCCAACATTGAAACGAATTTGTCAGTTAGAAGTGCCCGAAATATCGCTCGCCCGTTTCGGTCTATGACGACAGACTGTCGACTGACAACAGAGGAAGAAATTTCATTAAAAGCTTGTTCAAACACAGTTTTATTAACCAGTGTGTATTAATTGGCAAAATTATTCAAAAGTAACAATGCGGTGCACGTTGATCCGTTTACAGCGACCCTAAAAAAAAACTACTTTGTAAAGAAACTTCTTTAGGAAGGTATTATTATATTTTTAAGAGAGTGATAACTGTCTTAATTTTTTTTATATTACACAAATAGGTTGATTCCAAACCTGTAGCTGAGAGCACGAAATCGATGACTGCTCAAATCACTATGAACAGCACTTATAGTGGGAAGAAAATATCCTGCAGGCTGGAGCCATTCGAGAATATTACATTCATAGATTCAGATGACATGGGGACCTTACCAACAGAAGATGCCAGTGTGTGCATGTATTTTTATTAAAAATATGTTATTATCTGTAAAATATTTATTATACATCAATCTCTCGCATCTATTTATTTCCAAAGTCAAATAACGAATTTTTACATTTTTATATAATCTTTTCTTATAGTACAAAGGCTACAAATAGGTTTTTGATTAATTATTATTAAGTAATTATTATCATTAATTTAATTGCCTTTTAATCAATATTTAAACTAGATATCAATGTCACCACCGTGAAAGCGATTGTAAAAGACGCGACTGGAGAAGAGCTTAAATCAGACACAACTTACAATATTGGAGCAGATGGACCAACCATCACCTGCCAGACCACCCCAGCACCAGAAAGTCTAAACCCTAACTTATCGTTGACGTATGAGTTTTTAACGGTTGGTGGATGCAAATCTTCATGCTAACTGTTAATGGATATAATAAAACTTTTTATGAGCGTAATTATACAAACTAATGTTAAATTTACATTTCTTGTATTTAATTAACACCCTCGTTTAAATAGAGACAGATAAAGTTTTCCGGGATATAAAGGCGTGTTAATGTGGCGAAGCAGAAACTATTTTATTTCATATTTAGACATAACGTTCAAATGATTTCCATAAATGGATCAGAAATTCTGTTTTTTTTTATGCTTTCAAAATTGATTTAATCCGGAAAAAATATAAATGAAAGACACAGAATTACAGTTTTACGCCTAGAGAAAAAATTATAACAAACTAACAATGTTTGTTTCAGATATTTTTCTCTTTGTGGGTTGGAATACACAGTTAACAATATACTTATATATATATATATATATATATATATATATATATATATATATATATATATATATATATATATATATATATATATATATAATTTCGTTCGCGGAGTCAGTTCATTGCCATCTCACAAGAGATGCCTGAAATAAATCTGATTACTAACTACACTGTTTCAGTATATCATATAAATAAATACCTTTTTAACAAGAAATTTAGAATTACCAAATGAAAACTAATAAAAATATAATTTTCTTAAATACTTTACTTGAAGGCCAAAACATTATGGCTTAAGTAACATTAGTGATTTTGTTTTGTTCCCCATCAATGGCAGCTGTGCTTTCTTGGCTTCTGTAGATTGTTTTCTCTTACCTCAGTAGATTAGGTCTAACATATTTATGCTTTTAAAGCACGGGGGAATGAATTCATAGCTTTGTACGTGTTACGAAATATTACTTAAATACTTCTACCACTCTACACCTGAATTATGGATGATCAAAATAATAATGTGATTAGCTATAGCTTTCAACTTTTGATGCACATGCCTAGTTAATCATCTAGAAAAAAAAATAGTGATACATATTTGGAATTGCAATTTCGGAAACGCTTTTTTAAAATGCCACAAATCAATTTGAAAGTTACTTAAATAAATATGTAGAGGTCCATAACGTTAAAAGCGACTGTTCCGGATCCGATTGTCCGGTTTGTCATATGAGAAACCGGTGAAGCTATACCTTCTTTAACCCCTGGCTTTGTCTGGATGTTTTGAACTCTACCGACAGGCGGCGCCTTGTAATACTAGGGCTCAATGTTGTGTTGATAAGGTTGAAAATAATTCAAAATAATGAAATGAAGATATTTTAGTTTAAGGGTTTATTCAAATAGAAATTTACTCTATAATTAGTGTCAGTGGCGTAGCTACGATTTTCGAGCCCCTATGCAAAAATTATAATTGGGCCCTTAAGTCAATCGGTAAATTATGTATTTTTTTATAGTCCTAATTGTGTATTTATACTGTATTATTATTTAGTACCCTGTAAAGTAAAATACCTTTGATTTTATATAACTTTTATGTAAAAATAAACCCAAAAATTAATTGTAAGCCTGTAACATTTAAGTAACCTAACACAATACCGTCACAGGGCAGAGGCCAGGGGCCAGGGGCGGAACTACAGTGCCGCCAGACCTCGCAATGCGGGGGGGGGGGGGGGAGACACGCCATTTAGGGGCCCACAGCCGACCATAATAATTGTTTTATAGTTATATTTTTAAAATTTACTTGCATTTTTGACTTGATTGTTGTTTTGTAATAAAGATTACCGTAGCGGTTGGGGTTATCTTTATTCTATAGACACCACCCCACGCTCTTGTATATTCTTTTTTCCTTTGTTTTTAAATCACTGTGAAAGCCGAGTCCTCTTTCTCCTTCAATCAAACTTATCAAAGATAAGCAAACGTTCAAACCCTTTCCATGACTTATTTCCCTTTTATAAATAAACAAATAGGGGTGCTCATAAGCTATTTTTAATAGGTTTGTACTAAACAAATTAAAAAGCAATTACTTCTCTTAATTATTATTTTTTGTAAAGTACTTACTAAAGAATGACATTCTATAAAATGGAAAAGTATTTAAAATTAATAATATAAATACAAAAAATACTTAAAAATAAACATTGCACGAGACACCATTACTTATACAAAGCTTTCATGGTTTATATTCTTTTGACCGATTACAAGTGCTTAAGATAAAAAAAAGAATAATAATTTAGTTTGTAACAAATATGGAATCTTTTCAAACTACATTAGAAAGAGTTTGACATTTTTATAGTTTCAGCAACGCAAAATTTAAGTTTAATTTAATATCCTTATGATACTACTGAACGTTTATATCTATTGATTTATATTTTGTTATTGCTGAATTATAAACAGATACGGGTTTCATCTAACCTCAGATCCTTTGTAATTTGTGGCTATTTGTTGTACTTAACCATTATAATTATTCCCCTTTGGCTTTTCTTTTATTATTTTTTAATATATATATATATATATATATATATATATATATATATATATATATATATATCAACCATCACATATTTGACATGATATGCATTATTGCTAACTTATCTCTTGTCACTGTTAAATATGCTGTAACTTTTTTATTGCCAATAAAAATATAAAAAAAAAAATTCATTTGAAAAAAAAAACATTTTTTTTCAAAACCCGAACAGGTCAGCAATGAGTATCCTATGTTCGTATTTTTGTATATATATATATATATATATATATATATATATATATATATATATATATATATATATATATATATATATATATATATATATATATATATATATAGGCCTATATTTTTAAGTGAGGGGGCCTAAAAAAAATTTTTGCGAGGTGGCCCTTTTTTTCTAGTTCCGCCACTGGCAGGGGCCTCATAGTTTAGGCGTGACACCATGACGAAAACTCGTAAAATGTACTGTAAAAACTTTGTTTTATTTAGTTAAAAAATAAAATATTAAGGAGAGGGGTAGACACTCCACCGGAAATGCAAAACTGTTAAACGGGGTGGGAGTGACACTTACTAAACGCACCGGGTGATATCGAACATTGTGACGCCACTAACCAAATACACATTTTTAAAAGTTGATCATGATTTATTTAGATTTGTTTTTTTTCCTTATACGTTTGTAAAGGTGTCATCCATAAATAGAAATTTACTCTATAATTAGTGACCGAAAACGCTTTTATGTTTTTAGCCTAAAAGTGGGAGAGTGCAAAACAACGCGTCAAAGATATATAAAATACCTACTAATGAAGAGAATGATAAAACTTATACATGCTCAGTTATATATGGAAGTGACAATGCAGTGGCGTCAGTGCAAACTATAAAAGTAACTGTCTGTAAGTTGGATTACATTCTTGATGTTGTTACAGTCAGACTTTAATGAGTCATTTCATCTGTTAACTATTCTTGTTTTATCGCATGAATAGAACCTATTTTGTGTCTAAGATATACAAAGATAAATGTATTTTGCATATCATAACATTAATTATTCGATACCAGGTGCCAACAATGTGACTGCTGCTGCTAGTGGCACTGCTTTAAGTATAGGATCAACCCTAGTTTTGTCATGCGGCCTAGGACAAGATGCAACACTCACCTACACATGGCTTTTCAATGATAAAATCATCGATAGCCAAGCTGACTGGAAGATCCAACTCTACAACTTCACTGTGTCTGACATCGGATTGTACAAGTGTTGGGTTGGAAAGAGCCGTAACTCGACACCAAATGCGTCTTTTCATGCTAGTACGTTTTGGTGTCATATTTATTTAAATATAAATCATGCTGCCTCTCTTTCTCTCTCTCTCTCTATATATATATGTTTATATAAATATATAAATATGTATATATATATATATATATATATATATATATATATATATATATATATATATGTAGGCCTATATATTGAAATTGGGCAAAAACTAACTGGAGAGTACACTATTTCTTTGCCATAGGCCTACTATATTTTTTTATGCTGGAATGTATTTAAGGTACATTGTATCATTATATTAAACGTTAAGTTTAAAATAATCCTATAAGAAAACTAAATAATGCCAAAATACTAATTATGTACATTAGAATATTCAATTTAAAGAGGTCAAAAAAAAAGCTTAATTTTTTTCTTAATGATTTGTTTATGTAAGCAAAATAAAGCTAGACTAATTTCTTAAAAAATAATTATAATATCGCCTAACAGTTATGAAACCGACTGTCACTCGTGTTACCCCTGGGACCAGCTATAGTGCAGGCCGAGACTATCGTCTCAAATGTAACACTGGATCAAGTGTAACACATGGTTGGAGCTTCTCGTGGACAAAGTAAATGTTTTCATAATAAAATGAAGAAAAGAACGCCATATTTGTGTGTCTCTTATAACCGATTCGACTAATGATATAACGGAATTTTAGCTAATTGTTCCCTCCACCATCATAATTTTTTAAATTATCATAATTTCAACAAACTTTAACGTAGCTTAACAGTTTAAAATAGTTTGGGTTTTCTGTTCTGAAAATGACATCATGAGTACGGTCACAGATAGTAAAAAATCATATCTCACGTAGCCGTGTCAAATCTCTAAAGCCCACCCATAGCTACTTAACATATTATGCGTGAAGAGCAGATGTCCATATTACTAGAAAATTAATATGCTGAATATTTTTTTTACTTTCAACAGGAATAAATACATTTACAGAATAGGGTAAATCTAGAAAATTAATGACTCACACTGTTTTTCACGGTTTTATCACCCTCTACATAGTTACATATTGTCACGAAAAACCACACTGATGCATTTTAAAACATAAAATTCTTTCTAAAATACAAATTGAACAATATCAACAGAGTATATAAATCAATTTCTATCACTATTTACAAAAATAGTTTTCACAGTCGCAAAATTACAGCTAAAGTAACATTCTGTTTCTAACCTTTCTTTTTTAACATGCTAAAGGAAGACGTAACACCAACTGAACAGCCCCCTCCCCATCCTCCCGATTATCACGCATCCTCGCAAATTTATGAACTTCTCCTCTACCCCTCAGGAGTTTGAGGTCATGGATGGACAAATATCTGAAGCACAATATAAATAAAGTGGGAGTGACCTTCCCTAAACTTTCTCAAATATACTTATAAACCTTTAAAAATAGAATAGAATTTTGTAGAAAAAAAAATTGCGTACCATGTGAACGACAAACAATATTTGTATAATAGTACTGAATATGTTATAAATTCATTTTTTTGAGAAATCAGAAAACGCGTAATTTACTACTTCCGGTAAAATTAAATTACTTAAAATTTAACTAAAGGCAGAGAATTGAATATTTTACGTAATTGTGAAATCTCATTTATCTATCATAAGCAGTACTCAAGGTATAGAGTTTTGAAAAAATTGAAAGTAGAAAAAGTTTACTTCCGGGTACCGGAAATCGTTGAAAAATGGTTATAGAACTACACTTTTGATATAATACTTATTTATGAAATTGTATCAACCTAGCTGTAACGGTTTTCAAAAAGGTAGAGATTTGTGAAAATTTCAATTTCGATTTTTAGCACAATTACAATACATCCTCTATACTTCGTATACGAGAAAGTAAAAATGTATTGTCCATATACAAATTCCTTTTTTAATATTTCTTTTTCTTAGAGATGATGCCATCTCTCCGATCAAAACCGACACCTACTCACTGACAAATGTAGCTGCGGCCATACATGGTGGGAGATACACATGCACCTGTACATACCATGGCGCTTCCAGCACCAGTGAACCGTTTATTATCGCTATCACAGGTTAGTCATGTGTCACCTGCTTTGTATTTAATAAATATGTTTTGTTAAATGTCATAGTTACTGGTTTATGTTCCCTTGTCTGATGTATTAAACGTCAAGAAATCAAAAGTGTTCGTCGCTAAAACCTTCTATTATATTCTTATATAACAGTTAGGAGGATGGTACTTCTAGTTTTACAAGCTTTTACTTAGTTCGCAACATCCGTTTTTGGCGAATTTAGTAGTACAATATCGACTCTTTTCTAATGCACCAATTTCATTAAAATTTTCCAGATACCTTTTTCTTTTAGGGCAATGGATTAATATCTATTTTCTAATTTAATTAAATGTTTATTAGACATTAAAATTAATCGGTTTCGAAACAAAGTGGACGTAACAAGATTAAATGCTTACGATCACTAGATAGATTACTGTATTCACTAACACAAGGGGAGATAACTAGCTATACGATATGACCCAACCAATCTGATTCATGCCGAATGTTTACAATTGTAGAGCCGGGTCGAGTTAGTAAAAGTAACTAGAGGCAGATAAAAGAGTTTTTAAACGATTTGAAACTAAAGGGAAGTATGAAGTTTAAGAACTATCCGTCGCTGGGTTAGCTTGCTGTTGCATGTAAACTGGGATAACGGACGGCTGCTTTTACGAGGCAGATAAACTTCTTTAACAGATCGCGAGCTAATATTGAAAGCAATATTTTTAGTTGTGTCGACTAAATAAATTAGGAATCACTAAAAAGTAGAAAATGAAACAAATATGAATAAAAAGGGAGTGATCTGCCCTAAACTTTCTCGAATATTCTTAGATGACATTAATGGATATGGTAACTCTAGTGCAGTCAGGATACAGAGTAATATAGATGTTTTTCAAAAATCAATTTTCAAAAACTTAATTTTGACAAGCTTTTTGTAACAGTTGAATGTAAGGTGAATGCATGTTTAGAGTATGTTTCAGAAAAAGGCGATATGAATCTAAATTATAGTGTGGGTGTGCGCATGCGCTAAAAGAAAAGGGAAGCAAGGGACAGAGAGCGGGAAGAAAAAAATGGCGTTGTTTTTGTAGTGAAGATGATGTACCTATGAATCAATAAAATTATGAAAATTATCAGAACAAGGGTTGTTTGGTGTTACCCATCAGGCTTTAATATGAAGTAACACAACAGTGTTAGTATTTGTCTTGAGGTTAGTATTTGTCTTGAGTTTGTGCCATGAAGTTGGCAGTACAAAAGGGCCGTGACACTTTTATTTAACTTGCTTCCGTGGTCATCAGTCGTAAGTGTGGCTGTCTTCATATATCAAAACGTGCGAGCGAAATTTCGGGCACAATTTCTTTGAGATGCAATATGACAATTAATTGGATTCCTAATTAATTTTTTTATAAATTAATTAAAATTTTCTGACTGTCTCACAACTACTATTCCGCACTATTATTCTCGCATTGTCATGTTCATTAAGTGCGCAGAAGTGTTTAGACATGTAACTCTATTATATCAAAAACATTTAAGTAGGCCTACTGAAAAATGTTTTCATAATTTTTTTCCATAAAAAAACGTTTTAATAAAAAGCTTTTAACTTTTATGTAATAATGTACTAAAAAGTAGAAAATAAATTACACACTACTATTTAAATAACTATAAAGAAAAGCGTGGGTCACTTTAGTATCTATTGGATACCTTTACTAATATTTAGGAAGAGACCCACGCTTTTCTTTATAGTTATTTAAATAGTAGTGTATAATTTATTTTCTACTTTTTAGTGTATCCTATTATATAAAAGCACTGTGTGCACTTCTCTCTCTCTCTCTCTCTCTCTGTCTGTCAGCAAAATATTTTCGCCGGCCATCACATCAGAATCTGCAGTGATATATGAAGATCTTTATACGGACTTTTGTTGAAAATAATATGTTAGATGTTTTAAATGTATAACCACAATTTTATTTAAAGAAGAAAAATAAAAAATACAAAACACGCGAAATATTTTTCAAAAAATGTGAATGGGTCTTTAGGTTCGTAACGTTAAACTATTGTTTTTATTGCATCATCAACACAAACGAAACGGCAGGCACAGTGTTAAGATCACACCTCTCCAATACTATGTGATCATCTAGTGTATTAACTCTTGCTCGACAAGTTCTAACTTCACATTTCCAAATCTCTTTGCCTGCTGCTCCACTTATGGCTTTTATAAACAAATCACCAGAAACTAATATCCTATACCATTTCTGCGAGGTTACGAAAGAGGCCATAGCTGAGTAATCACCACTACTACTGCTTTGTTTTCATGTACACTACGACAAACTTAGCTCCGCGATTACCGCTGTTTGTCGTAAACAAGCATTTGTCACCTGATCACTAAGGTGTGACCCACGCATAACAATGGAATTTAGATGTTAGTTGTATTGTCCATGGAAGTTGGATGTCTTTCTCTTAAGGCATGTCTCTGCCATCTTGATACGAAGGTGTGTCTTTATTGTTATTTCATTCCCTTTGATCAAGTTTCGTCCTCCTGACATGGTAGGATTGTCTTATATTTAGCAAGCTCCCCTACGCTGTCTATCAAAACATTTCTTTAATCTTCACATACTATATTAGTAATCTTAATTTTAAAATTTTTAGTGCAATATGACAAATTTATGCTGCAAACATTTCTTAAAATTATATAGGCATATAAACAATATTAAATATAGTAAACAATACCATACGACAATCAATAAAAAAATGTTCAGATCAACTAAAATCATCCAAAACACTATTCAAATTTTGCTGTGAGATATTTATTTGTCTGAGATATTTTGTTTGAGAACATTTGTCTTTAATATCAATTGTCCTGATGTATTTTCTCCTGGTATCTTTTGTCCGTGAGATCAATTGTCCTTGAGATCATTTGTCCTGAGATCATTTGTCCTGAGATCATTTGTCCGTGAGATATTTTGTCTGAGATAATTTGCCCTGAAATAATTTGTCATGGAACCGACAGCCTACTAATTTGGACAAATTTTAAATAATTCATAAAAATTAATTAGGCAACCAATTAAGTCAAATTTTATGTCATGTTGCATTGTCTTCATGTCTTGACCAACGTACCAAATACGACCCGTATCTGTCAGTTAGAAGTGCAGGACATTTCGCTCCGGCGTTTCGATCTAGACAGACAGACTGACGACAGACTGAAAACAGACTGACGACAGACTGACGACAGAGGAAGTAAGTCAAATAAAAGCTTGTAAAAGTTTTAATAACAGGCTTTTGTAATAATGAAACAAAAAGAAATAAAAATGATTTTCTTTAAAAGCGTGGGTCTCTTCCTAAATATTATTAAAGGTATCCAATAGATAATTTAGTGATCATTTACGTAAATATTATTTTATGTCACAATACATTGTATTCGATTCTCGACCAACGTGAAAAGTTAAATAAAAATAATTAGGTCCGTTAGAAGTGTTTGAAATTTTGCTCACATGTTTCCTTTTGAACTATGATGGACGAAAACAGAGGATGATGACATCAATATTTGATTTTAATTTCTTTTTGTCTAATTTATCGTCTGACCAAGATTAACGTTTGTTAACAATACTTTTTCAAGATGACATGTCATTATAGTTTGACAAAATGCATGGCAAATAAGTTATGTACAAAAATAAATAGGCTTCATATCACACAGACAACTAATCTACTTCCTGGTTGTCTTCTCTTGCATTTAAGGTTATCGTATTAGTGCAGTTGAAAACTAGCTTATTAAATGTAATATAGAACTATAAAACACTCTTTTAAAAGTTTATTTATTGTTTTTTTTTCAGACGGGGCTTCTGATTTGCACTACAGTGTACTGATGATGACTTTCGTATCCCTGGGGTCACTTTTTTTCTAGAACAGTCATACACGCTTCACGTTTTCCTGTGTGTGTTTAATATATATATATATATATATATATATATATATATATATATATATATATATATATATATATATATATATATATATATATATATCGAATGTAAACAATAACAAATGGCGTTTAGTTGAGGTGAACGAGGAAAATTAGACATGACATTTATTTTTTCTTAAATAAAAGTTACGCCGTCAATATAAAAGTTTTTTTTTTGTTTGTAATAGCATATCAAGGAAACAAAATTCCAATAAGCGTAAAGTTCTCCTTTAGTTATCAAAATTAAACTTCGAAGGGTTTTTCAGATTTGTAGCATGTATTTAATTTGTCATTGAGTATTTTGTCGCTGCAGTATAGTGAATATTTATAATTAGTTAAATTATTTTCAAAATGTTGACTGTTCTTACAATTTCAAATCTACACAACGGCATTTTAAGCACATGCGGTAAAATGTTTGGAACTGCCAGTATTTTAATTTAACTGGTGTTATAGTTTTGCATGCTATTGTTACAAGCCCATTTCAAATTATATTTAAACAATTTCAGTTGTATAAACATATACAACCGTATAGTGTTTTTTTCCATATACATTTATACCATATATGTATACAGTGGTAATTATTACATTTTTGCTGTCCATATGACCTGTACGTTATTATCTGCTTTATTAGTAATTGTCTTTAAAGACTAGATATTTTATAAAACAGAGATTTATTTAATATATTCGTACTTTATTTATAAATACGACTTACCAGATTTATTTTGAGGTAATGATTAGAGAAAACGCGTATTTTATACTATTTTCTACAATCCAATGAGATTACAACCATTTAAATACAGACACTCATAGTTACACACAAACACACGTATAAACAAATACGTTTTTAGAGTCTTTTTTGTAATTCTGTAATGATTTAATAAATACTTTTAAAAAAAAAAAGCTGTTTGTCTTTTTCGTCTATTGTTTCGACTCTTTGAAAGGTTATGTGAAAAAAACCCATTGAATCTAATAATTTGCTTAAACAGTAATTCGGGTAAGTACAATCCGGCATACTTGATTTTATGTAATTTTGATGGAATTTTATTCACTACCCTAAAAAATACTTTATGATTTATCTCAGGGCTATGTGACATATACGACAATGAAGTCCGTTATATTTTAAAATATCCCTCCGACTGAGTAGTGTTTGTTATAAGACGCAATACAATATTTTAATATTTTGTAATCATAATGTACATTTCATGGAGTGAACCTTACGAAATTTGCCCCAGAGCTTTCGAAAATTTTCTCATGCGCCTCCACCCACCATATGGGAGTAAAAATTTAGTGCAAAGGTTTCCAAACCTTGTCGGACGATGAACCATTTTTACAAGCTTTTATTTAACTCACTTCCTCTGTCGTCGCCAGTCTGTCTGTCGTCAGTCTAGATAGAAACGCAGGAGTGAAAATTCGGAAACTTCTACTTGACCGATACGATTTACATTTGACACGTGGGTCAAGACATGAAGACAATGCAATCTGAAACTAAATTTGACTTAATTGGATGCCTAATTAATTTTTTATGAATTAATAAAAATTTGGACCGAATTAGTAGGCATGTCTAGCCAACCACACCACACGCGTCATCACCTTCAATAGCTGCGCCATCACGTAATGGCTGCGTTCAAAAACCATTGCGCGCCTACTGAACGTGATGTTCAGTAGGCGCGCAATGGTTTTTAGTCATGTAACTCTATTGTAAATAAAACATGTAAAGTACTGAAATTTTTTTTCATAAAAAACGTTTTAATAACAAGCTTTTATGTAATGATGCACTAAAAAGTAGAAAATAAATTATAGACTACTATTTAAATAACTATAAAGAAAAGTGTGGGTCACTTTAGTATCTATTGGATACCTTTACTAATGTTAAGGAAGACACCCACGCTTTTCTTTATAGTAATTTAAATAGTAGTCTATAATTTATTTTCTACTTTTTAGTGCATCATTACATAAAAGCTTGTTATTAAAACGTTTTTTATGATTTTTTTTTATATAGGTCAAGTGACTAAAATTACCATACAGATTTTTAAAAAAGCGAAAACTTTTGGTTGAGTAATGTTTAACATAAATTCGTTTTAAAAATGTAAGTGTAGCTATTCCATGTTATTACTTGTTTCATATTCAGCGACACGTATATATTAAAGTCCATTGTCACTGTCCACATTTTATTTCCTTCTTTTTTAAATGTAGCGGAGTTAAAGCCACGCTCCAAGAGATAGGGTAGACAATGTAATTAAAACTAGAAAGATAAGCAACGTCACTTTTTGGTTAGAATTATATATATTATTATATATTTATCGGGATTTTGCAAATTCAGTCTCTTATAGTATAGTATTTTGTTCTTTCACCTTAGGGAATTCTATGTTCTCTACTTCGACCTTTGGGTCCGAGCCTAAGACGGCCGCCCCACACGCCCTCACAAAGCTAAGTCTCTGGTAATATAATGAGATAGTATTGTTTTTAACATAAATCCTTTAATTTCGAACGTTTATGATGGCTATCTAATTTTAATTTACTGATCGCTCCAGCGCATGACTCGGCGTCCAAAGATAGGTGCAATTTTGATTTTTAATAGGGATTGCGATTCTCGTTTTCTCTTGCTTTGGAAATAGAAATCTCGTTAGACAGGGAGAGATATAGATTTTCAAACTAAATTAACTGTTGACACCACAAGATTCTGAACAGAATTTCAAAGTAGAATTCTACTACACTATCTTCGATATATATACAGTCTTTGGAAGAGAGGTTCAAAAAATTAGAACAACATACTATTCTAAATGGCTTATAGACAGCTATAAAATACTAGGAAAGAGAATGAGAAGAAATCTGTTATTTAAAATTTAAATATAAAAGGGCCTGTAATGTAAAAAGTGGACATATCATTGTGTGTGTAAAAACTAGATATGAGAAAACGTTAACCAAAGAGAAACGGTTGTTTAATAGCGCTGTAAATATTTGAGATTATGTTACGGTTTGCCAAAGTTTTGAAATAAAAATATTTTTGGTTCTTTTTGTTTATATTTCACAACAATGGCATGGTAAGCCAATTTTTTTAAATGCAAAGATGTACTTCAAAATCAGCGTCAGTAAACTATTTTTCTAAATTAAAAAAAATATATACATACTTTAAATTAAAAAATACATACGAAATATAATCTAAAATATTTTTAAATTAAATTCTTGGTAAACAAATGATTAAAATATAACTCTACTTTGGTTAAATTGATTTGCTGCTAAAGAGCTAATTTTCTATTGTTTTATATTTTTAAAACTTATTCAAGGAATGGCATTAAGCATTTAAACACCAATCCTATGTCTACCTTGAGATAAAGAAGACCAGTTTTTATTTTACTTTAGATTTACTAGATGTAGTTGCATCTCTGCGTATTCCAGATCAACAATATTAGTTTCTGTAGAGGTCCATTGCATCCCATTACAATCATTAAGCTTTGTCCAATCCCCAGTGAGTTTGACATAACTGCAAGCTTTATACCACCAGCCACCTGCACAACTTGCAGCACAGTTATTTTCTGTTCTATCATGGTCTCTATCAAATGTGGAAAAGGGCATGCCATTGTTGTAAGTGAACAGGTCCAGTGGGTTGTCAGTCTTGTTGTTAAAATAAAGCCTATACAAATCTGCTTCGTTGCCCACTTTGAAATCACGGTACACCTTGTAGAGGGATATTCCTTTATATTTTAAGTTACACCTTAGTTCACTGTAGCCCTGCAGAAATATAAAAAATATTTTGAAAATTTGTTTCAATAACTTTTAACCACAATGTAAATAAGACAGTTTACACTATCATGCATTGTGTTATAGCTTTTAACTAACAACTCTTTGATCCCCAATCTGACATTGTCATTTTTTATAAATCCCACTTACATTTCATTCCCTCTAATTTTTTTACTGTTTAAAAATTCGGTGTATAATATAACTTTAATTTTACCTCCAAAACTAGGAAAACAAAAACGAAGTGAAACTGAATACCACACTTTTTTTATTTTTAAAAATTCCTAACTTACCTTTGTCGAATATTTTAAAATAACAATTATGGGTTGGCAGTACATCCCAATACAATGGGGATATAGACGACAGTTTTTAAAAATCTATTTTCAATAATTTAATTAGTTCATTAATACTTTATACAGAAAGACAAAGGAATGAAGTTAAAAATAAATTCATACGCGTTTTTTTTTGAGAAATCGGAAATAGGATAAGGCACTACTTCAGGTAACAGGAAATTATTTAAAGTTTGTCAGAAACCAGATAATTAAATCTCATATGTGTGAATTTTTTTGATCAAACCGAAACAGCACTTAAGTTATAATTTTTTGAAAAACTGAAAGTATAATAAGTTCCACTTCCTGTTACTAGAAATCGCTGAAAACTTGATGCGGTGCTAAAAATATGATATAATACTTATAAGTAACATTTTTTTTTTAAATTTAAAAGTTACTTAAATTGTCAATGGTGTATGTATTGTATTCTCCATACAACTATATAATGGGTAAAACATATGTAAGTTAACTGAAATGTTAACGAACGTTGTGTGTAAGGTAAGAAATCCAGTCATTTCCAATCCAAAAATCGCCATCAAATGATCCAAAGCCAATTTTATAATCCACCCAGCCCCTTGAAAAATTCACACCTCCTTTAACACGCCTCTGAAAATAATTGAACAAAAAAACAACAACAGGGAATCTTAAAATAAATGTAATAATATTTAAATAAAATTTAACACAATGAAAATACATACCAGTATGACAATCGGTTCTCCCGAATCTCTTTTGACGCCACATAAGACAATTTTGTTTCCACTTATTTCAGCAGTCCATTGTTGAACATCAGAGTTACTTCCCGTAACGCACTAGATAAGTTTTAATTCAAACACTAGTATTTTTGTTCAAAACAATTTGAAAATAAGATCGTGTGCATGATGAGGATTAATTCCCTTACAAAATA
The DNA here is from genome assembly GCF_028476545.2 of Physella acuta. Lineage (NCBI taxonomy): Eukaryota > Metazoa > Mollusca > Gastropoda > Physidae > Physella > Physella acuta. The sequence continues at coordinate 224,456 of NW_026732065.1, read as the reverse complement.
ACCATACAGCATATGTATACACATATTTATTATACATATATATATATATATATATATATATATATATATATATATATATATATATATATATATTATATATATATATATATATATATATATATATATATATATATTCTTGATTGATTCTTTTAATGTTTAAAATTTAGCAGGACAAAAACTTCAGTTTTTTAGCCTTAAATATACATTTCAGAGAATCTAGTAATTTTTCAGGTTCCTAGGGTACCAGAGTTATCTCGTTAACAAAAAAAAAAAAAAAACACGATTATGTTTCTAGTTCTCAAATGTTTATTCTTATTTAAGCAGATTAAAAATCGTATCGATTAATAAGATCACGGTCAGTTGCGGTCAGTTTACTGTCACTTCAGCAGCGATTTTTGAGATCGCTATATTTTCCTCGTTAGATTGAGCTTGAATATCGCTTTAAAAAGAACATTACTTAGTAAACTTTCCAAACAACGCCCAGTTTATTACACTTTACGTAATACTTACACTGAAATGTGTTGGTCTAACAGTAGAAGAGTCCATATTTATAGTTGGGTCTAAGAGAAGATCCAAACTTTTCAGTTTTGGTTTACTTATATCTGGAAAAAAGTTGCTAAAATTGAGGTGTCAATTTCAGTAAAAGTAGCATAAGTTTTTTAACGCTCAACAGCACGTTAGGCACAGCCAAAACTAACACTAAACAACAACCTCACCCCAACCATCTGCGTTTCTTTTAGCCTGACTGTGACTCTGACCCTAACTCTGACCTCAAGCACAACCAACACCACAACCACAACCTCAACCTCAACCTCTACCTAAACCACAACCAAAAACAAAATAACAACCACAACCTCAGCCTTAACCTGAACCGCAAGCTCAAATTCAACCTAATCTTCAAACTAACCTCAACCTCAACCTTTACCTCTACCTCAACTACAACCTCAACCTCAACCTCAACCTCAACCTCAACCTCAACCTCAACCTCAACCTCAACCTCAACCTCAACCTCAACCTCAACCTCAACCTCAACCTCAACCTCAACCTCAACCTCAACATCAACATCAACATCAACATCAACATCAACATCAACATCAACATCAACATCAACATCAACATCAACATCAACATCAACATCAACATCAACATCAACATCAACATCAACATCAACATCAACATCAACATCAACATCAACATCAAACATAACCACATTCTCAACGTCAACCTCTACCACAACCACAACCACGACTACAACTACAACTACAACCACAACCACAACCACAACCTGAACTTCAACCACTACAACATACTCAACCAAAACACAACCACAACCACAACCTCAATCTCAACCTCAACCTCAACCTCAACCTATCCCTAAACCTCAACCTCAAATTCATCCTCAACCTATCCCTAAACCTCAACCTCAACCAAAACCACAACCTCAAGCTTAACCTCAACCTCAATTATAAATACAACCACAAAAGCAACCACAACCACAACCACAACCTCAACGCCAACCTCAAACACAACCTCAATTTCAACCTTAACGACAAAAACAAACACAACTACAAACACAACCACAACCTCACCATCTTAACCTCAACCACAACCACAACCTCAACCACAACCACAACCACAATCACAACCACAACCAAATGCACAACCAAAATCAAAACCACAACCACCTCAACCACAAACACAACATCAACTACAACCACCATCTCAGCCTCAGCCTCAGCCTAAAATACAACCACAACCACAACCTTAACCACAAACACAACCTCCACCTCAACTTTAACCTCAACCACAACCACAACCATAATCTCAACAACAACCTCAACCTCAACCTCAACCACAAACACACATAGCAACACAGCCTCAACCTCAACCACCATCTCAAGCTCAACCACAACCTCAACCACAACCTTAACCACAACCACAACCACACCCACAAATTCATCCTTAACCTCAACCTTAACCAAAACCTCAACCTCAACCTCAACCTCAACCTTAACCTTAACCCCAACTTCAACTTCAACTTCAACTTCAACTTCAACTTCAACTTCAACTTCAACTTCAACTTTAACTTTAACTTCAATAACTTCAACTTCAACCACAACCACAACCACAACCACAACCCCAACCTCAACGCCAACCTCAACGCCAAAATCAACACAACCACAACCACAACCACCATCTCAGCCTCAACCTAAACCTCAACCTTAACCTCAACCTCAAACCCAACCTCTACCTCAACCACAACCACAAACACAACCACGACCACAACACAACCACAAACAGAAACACAAACACAAACACCACCACAACCACAATCACAATCACAATCACAGTCACAACCACAACCTGAACCATCACCACCATCTCAACCTCAACCTCAATTTTAACCTCAACCACAACCACAATCACAACCTCAACCACAACCATAATCACAATCTTAACCTCAACCACAACCACACCACAACCACAACCACAACCATACCTCAACCACAACCACAACCACAACCACAATCACAATCACAACCACAACCAAAATCACAACCAAAAACATAACCACAAACACAAATACAACATTAACCACAACCACCATCTCAACCTCAACTACAACCACAACCACAACCACAACCTTAACCTCAACCTTAATCACAAACACAAACACGACCACGACCACAACCACAACCACAACCACAACCTCGACCTCAACCTCAACCTCAACGTCAAAGTAAAAAGTTTTAAAAAGATACGTTAACAACAAATTAAAGAAGTTTTAATATTTACAATGTCTTACTTTTATCATTTTCTGCTCTGGCACATAGGTAGGGTTGAAAGAAAAGCAAAACAATTGCACACAGCAAACGTGTGAAGTCCATGTTGTTCTCAATCAGCTTGTCAAACTTCAGTAGGTCTAACACTTGGTCTGATAATATTGGGATTAAATTTTTTATAAACCAGTATTTTATTCGTGCAACAGCTTGTGAAGTAAATTTCTGGTTTATCAAATAGGCAATAAGTGTGGGGTTAAATTTAAATTTATGATGAGTATTTTGGTTTATACACAACTTTGATAGTTATGGCTTTTACGTCTCCTGAGTAAGGGGTTTTAGCATATACGTTAAACATGTAGATTTTCAAATATACATTGAGGTATGGTATTTCACATACACCTTGACACTACAAAACTGTGATGGTGACATGAAATGTTATAGCAGATATGTGAGTCGGAACTAAAGTGATCACCTACTCATTGTAATGTATGAAAGTGTGTGTATGAAGAGGACGGAGGGGGGGGGGGGGGCGTCGTGCTCTAAACTTTTAAGTGCCATTTAGAGCTGGATTGACTCATGGAGTTTCTACGGAAGCAAATATTTTTGACGTCATAATTAAATTAAAAACAGGAAATACATTGAAAATAGTCAGTATTATGAGAAAACAAAACAAATAAAAAATGTTTTGCCCTTGAATGTTTCTACTTTTACATAATGCTTATCGTTGTTGATGCTTTTAAGCATTTTTGTCTTAGATTGTTTAGTCTATAAAGTATGTTTAATTTTGGAAAATTTTGCGAACGGTCTAGTTGCTATATAACTCTGAACAGTATTTATGTCTTTAAGGTCAGGGCCATGATCAGGTTGTCCTGTCAACACACTTTGACATTTTCCATTGCATGTTTAGATTTTTAATAGCTATTGACGAGTTGATTTAAGTTATGTATTACCATAAAAAGATTAATTGTTGATAATAATTAATAAAATATTTATTAATTTTAAATTTGAAAAAAAGCTTCTGCTTCTGAAAAACAAGTTAATAAAAAGTCTAGTGACAATTAAGCGCAATTTCCTTAATTAATTTTTTTGTGACCGAACGAAAGGATATTTTTGAAAACTTCCTTCGGCAATATTGCTCTAAATTATGGCAGAAATCGATTGGTAAATGTTTCAAGTCGCTAAGTAGTCTGGTTGCCGAGATATGGGCCAAAAACTGCATTTTTTTGTGGTTTTTTGGCTTTTCCGGGAAATCCAGGAAGGAATTCCGGGAATTTTTTTGGCCCACAATCATCCTCGAAACTTGCTTAACATATTTGCTTTGGAACTAGTCCTCGATATTGCTTCGTTTAGGAGGAGATACGACTTAAAGCTGCGGACACACATACATCCAGAAATAACGAGTTAATAATCGCAATTGCCAGTATGGAAATTGCGCTAAAAATAGAGTTGATGTTATGTAGGAGAAAAGATTAGATTCATTAGACGACATTTTTTCAATATTGTAATTTATATACTGTTAGTAAAGTAAAGCGTATTATGAACTTTATAAAAAATTTTCAGGTATATAATAAGAAGGAGATAGTTTCTGCTCTTTAAAACTTTATGAAGTTAATTGATTAAACTTAAAAACCCGCATTCAAATATAAACTAAGTCTGTAAGACAAGTTTATTAATGTATGAAATAAGCTGACAGTTTGACGATCCAATCTAGTTGTGAACATCACTAGACAACAGATGGATTTTAATATTAGACTTAAAATCATAAACAATTATATTGGAGTTTAACTTAATTTTATGGAATTATAAATGGGCCAACACAGTTGTTTAATTAAAATTCTGGCTTAATTTATTTTCTAATAAGTGTAAGAAAATAAATTCAGCCAGAATTTTAATTTCTATTTAATACTCAAGTCAAGCCTATTCTAATTTTTTTTCTATCGATTTTTGTGAAAAACTGATTGGAGTTATAAAATTGCTAATTCGAGGGTGAATATAAGGATGACGATGTGGATGATAATAAAGATGAGGATAAAGCCGAGCATAAGGGTAAATGTAAAGGTATGAGTAAGTGTAAGGGTAATCGTAAGTGTAAGGGTAAGTATAATGGTAAGGGTAAAGGTAAGGGTAAAGGTAAGGGTAAGTATAAGGGTAAGAGTAAAGTTAAGGGTAAGGGTAATCGTAAGGGTAATGGTAAGTATAAGGGTAAGGGTAATGGTACAGATATAGATAAAAAGATAACGGTAAGGATAAGAATAAGGTTAAGGATTTTAAAAAAATTGATACCAATGTGTTTTTCCCGACAAAGAATCGTATACATGCGGTCCTTACCACGCCCCCTTCGCGACGCCCCCCCCCCCCCCTTCAAATGTCAAGTTCGACCTACCGGCTTAAGTCATGCCCTTCTTTTTAAATCGTAGGAGGATGTTACAGACCAAGTTTTTAAAAAAAAAAACATTGGAATCGCTCGTCTGATAAATGAATAGTGTTTTTTTTGTGTTTATGAGCTAGGAATAATAAAAGGGGAGGCTAACCTAGAAGCTGTCTCGTTTTAGAATTAACACGATTATCTCTCTTACTGTCGCTGTCTTTCCCTGTCTACGGACATTCTCTGTTACATTAGAATCAAACGTCTGTGGAGCCTCTTAAGCCGGGTGTAGAATGACCCGCCAAATCGGTTAGAAAAACAAATAAATTTAAAAGCTCATTTTAAAATGAAATATTGAATTTTACACATTCAAAGTTAAGAAAATAAACGGATACAAAGCATTCGATCATATTCATTTAACTGTTTTCTACCTTGATTTAAGTAAAAGTCAGTAACAAAAAACCGTTTACCAACTTTTTCAAAGATTGGGGTGCGCATTTTTTTTTTTGCTAAAAAGAATTTATACTGGAATGGTGAGTGGGTTAATCTTTCAACGTTTAATCAACTATATTAAAGTATAAAATACGATTTTGCCCGCATGTGTTGTTAAGAAATGACGCTACTTTAAATGTTACGTTTGTCTCAACTGCATGGAGAGATTAGGGTCTTTTATTTAATGGTATTAAAGAGAGGTAATACACGGACCAGTAATATGGCATGCGGTCGGAGCGGGTGTGGTGGAAGGCGATAATATATGGCTAAAGTTTTAGAGCTGAGACAAAGAGTTATGATCAGTCCATTTTATTTTTTAAATTGCTTCTATAAACCTTAAACTATAAAATTAATAAAAATGTACCGTAGAAATGGGTTCTTTATTGCTTATTTCTATTTGTTCGTCTGTCTGTCTGTCTGTCTGTCTGTCTGTCTGTCTGTCTGTCTGTCTGTCTGTCTGTCTGTCTGTCGGGTATGTCGGGTCTGTCTGGTCTGTCTGATCAATGTAGATGCGTTGACTACACACCTTGCCACCATCTGTATTGCAGTAATTGCCAAAAATACTGAGTTTTGGCCAGAGAGTGTACAACTTTGTGTGATAGATCTATATACAGATCTATCAGAGCGTGACCGTAACTAGACAACCAGGTTACGTTGTGTCACATGTATGTCGGAACGATAGAGTGCTAGTTACGGCTGACTGGTCATGCTCTACTTTGGTACAGTAAATTTTATATTTAAACCATAACAATAGGTTATAGATTTTGGTGTTGTGACAATTATTATACTAATATATTTTAGAATTTAACCTGAATTTGGACAAGCCGAACTTCGGTCTCGAAAGGTTTGTCGCTTGGTTAATAACACGTTAGACTTGCAGCAATGTGCTGGTTATTTGGCTTTAAAATTTGTAAGCCAATATGTTAATGCTTGGCTGAACCATTTTTTTCTTATATTTATTTTACATTCCCCAGTCAGCCCTGTGTATTTAAGTTATTACAATATATGCTTGTTACGGACTGAATATTCGGTTTTTAGGGAGGAATAAATGTATGTGTTACAACTGTTACACATTTCATTAAATGCAATTGTTTAAAAAAAAAAACAACCTTGTAATTGTAACTCCCTATCACTCTCATATAAATTATAAATAAATTAATAGGGTACAAAAATAACGTTTGAATTAATAAGTTAAAAAAAAAGACAACTATATTAACCTATATCAACGGAAATAGTTTTATTTTAACGAGTAGGCCTACAAGATGCTCAGTTTAAAATATCATTCTAGGCCTACACGATGCTCAGTTTAAATAATTAACAAATTTTTTTGTGACCGAACGAAAGGATATTTTTGAAAACTTTCTTCGGCAATATTGTTCTAAATTATGGCAGGAATCGATTGGTAAATGTTTCAAGTCGCTAAGTGGTCGGGTTGCCGAGATATGGAGCAAAAACTGCATTTGTTCGAGGTTTTTTGGCTTTTCAGGGAAATCCAGAAAGGAATTCCGGGTATTTTTTTGGCCTATGTTCATCCTCGGAACTTGCTTAACATATTTGCTTTGGAACTAGTCCTCGATATTGTTTCGTTGAGGAGGAGATACGACTTAAAGGCTGCGGACACATAATTTAGAACAATATTGCCGAAGAAAGTTTTCAAAAATATCCTTTCGTTCGGTCACAATTTTTTTTTTGAATTAATTAAAATTTGGGCCGAATTAGTAGGCATGTTTTTCCAACCACACCACACGCGTCATCACGTTCAATAGCTGCGCCATCACGTTCAATGGCTGCGACATCACGTTCAGTAGCTAGGCGCGCAATGGTTTTTAGTCATGTTACTCTATTGTAAATAAAACATGTAAAATACTGAAAAAAAAAATTAATAAAAAACGTTTTAATAACTAACCAATGGTTTTACTAACCCTGCTCTTGATTTACGCTACGACAGAGCTATTTTTAGATAACATAAGGAAATTGCGCTAAAATTGTCACTAGACTTTTTTTAATTACTTGTTTCCAATGAATGCGTAATTTTTTTTCACCGTGTGACCATCCTTGACCTATATTTGTTAGACAAATGACGATTTTTAGCCTGAGGGGGTTTGTATTCTTTGATGTACACTTCTTTTTTTTGAATGACGAAACTTTTTTTTAATTGGACCGACTTATTTCGGTGTGCGCTGGGCTAAGAGTACAACACAGAGGGTGTCTTTACAAATCCGTTTGCTACAAGTGGTCCTACAGACGCGCTCAGTGATCCGCATCATGTGTTTCTTCCAGACTTTTTTCTTCGGGGTGGGGGGGCACTTGATATTTATGGGGAATAAGTGTGGACTACATTTTCCGGAGGAGTCGGGGGGGGGGGGGGACACTGGTAAAAGTAAAAAAATATTTTCTATATAAATTCTCTTTCGTTCGGGGGGGGGGGGGGTAGACTTTCTTCGGGGGGGGGGGGGCGAAGAGATGCTTGGAAAAAACTTACAGAACGAGAGGTCAAACAAAACGTCTAGTTTAGTACGCGAAAGTTTAAAATTTGCAATTGTTTTACCATAGACATTATTTTCTATGAAAGCCATCACAAAAATTGTATTATTATATGAAGAGGAAATACTGCAAATATGCCAGGAATTGTAATATTAATTATAAAAGAAGCATTTCTACTGGTAAAAACTGCGAAATAACAAAAAATAGCGAAAAGTATCGAAAAGTAGATCACAAAAAATACCATTTCAGTGTAAATTTCAAGGCCAAGTGAAAAGATGAAAGACAATGCGATTAAAAATACACGAGAAATCCAGCTTTCCAATGATGAAAAATACAATATGATGACGGATAATTAACATTTCGCAGAGTGTGTAAGATTAGAAAATAAATAATATTTTTTTTAATTAATGGGGTTATAAAAGTTTATTTTAAACACAAAACAATTTTTTTATTAAAGTTATTATGTTTTTAATACAAGCGACAAGCGACAACAAATAGTGCTGTAGTTTCACTCAATACTTAGTCTGAACAGTTTGTAACAAGGGACAACAAATGCTGTAGTTACACTCTGCTTAGTCTGACCAGTTTGTAACAAGGGACAAAAAAAATGCTTAACCTCCACTCTACTTAGTCTTAACAGTTTGTAACAGAAACAAAACAATGCTGTAGTTACACTCTGTACTTAGTCTGAACAGTTTGAAACAAAGGACAAAAAATGCTGTAGTTACACCCTATACTTAGTCTGAAGAGATCTCCAAAGCACTGACCTCGTTTTGGTATAGTCATCGATCTCGACATTTGTCTCCACTTTGATCTCATTGGGTGGTTCTTTAACTATTCCTTACGCCAGCATAATCAATGAATCCAGTCAGGCGTCGCGGCGTACAAAACACACCTAAAATATTTACGTTCTTTGAAACATTGAATACAAGCAATTATTCCGAAACAACAATCAAACGGCAGTAATATAATTTGAACAACTATGATACATAGTTGGCTGGTTAACATTTATTATAATTACCTCAACGATTTATAATAGAATAACGTTTGAAAAAAAAAACTACAAAAAATCAGTCGATATATTTTTATTTATGTTGTTATTACATACTTTTACATCCAACGTATTCTAAATCTCTAAGCGTGTACACAGATATAAACGGTTTATAAATATAATGTACAACGACAAACGCTAAGCATCACTAAAAAAAGCAAAGCTTATTGACGAACTAATCAATAATACATAAGAATAGAGTAATATAATTTGAAAAGAATTAAGTATTAAAAAGCGAATTATGCAAGATAGAAATCGAAACATAAGCCGTGAGCACAAAAGTAAAAATATGCAGAAGAAGATTAATAGAAAGAATACAAAATACCAACCAGACCTGGAAAATGAAAAACAAACAATAAATGGCGCAAATAGGATTGGTATCATTTGGTAGAGTTCGTTTATTTTAACTATATAATCAGTAACTATACCAACTCGAAAAAAGTTTGGTTTTACATTTTATTAGCTAATTTAGTTTTTCGTATGTGATAAGTATTATATCCTAAACGTACATTTCTAAAGAATCTGAGCGATTTCGGGAAACCGAAAGTGGTATTTTACTTTATTTTCAATATCTTAAAAAACTTTAGAGCTTGATAACATTTATTCGTATATGATCTAGCATTATTTTTCAAGAAGTTTTCACCTCTGTGTATTTTGTTTTATAAAATTTGAAGGTTTTGTCATTAACTTACTTTCTATTTCATTAACCCGATTCTACCAGAAGTGTAATCACTAATACTGTGACGAAAATGTTTAGGGGAGCTCACTCCCGTTTTTTTTTTCAACTTGGTTTCGCGCGTCCTAAAATGTGTCCCATTTCAGGTTTTACGGTTATTGAAAATTACATTTGTTTGAGTCAAGTATAATTAAATATAAAGTTATAAAAGTGTTATAATTAGAAATAAGTTAAAAAATCGAAAGTGGAATACATATGTAAAAGCTGTTATCAAACTTTTAAAAGTAATAACATAATTTTAAAAGCTATAGCCAATTTTACGTACAAATACAGCACGAATTAATAGTTTGATATATCTTCCTGCATGCACTTTTTTACCTTTTTTTTAACGCTTCATCAAGTCCACAACCACTCTACCTAACCATGCATACAAGGCCTAGAATCTTTACAATTTATTTAAAGCTTGAGCCTTAGGTACCCTTCTTGTGTCTCGAGGTACTAATTATTCAACATGTTTAACAGCAGCTGAATGGCCACATTCTCAACCTTTGGACCGTAGCTCAAACTACAGGTAAGGTCCACTGGATTCCGATTCATCCGATCTCCGCTTGACGCCCCATAGCCTTGTCGAGTGCTGGAAGGAGGGGAGGCGATAATAACTGGTATACTTGTCGTGGTACTGTAAGATATACAGTCGTATACGATTCTTTATCATAAACCTGATTTTTGTTTTAATCTCTTCTGTCTTTTTCGGCGAATTGAGCTGTATCCAATTCTAATAGCCGTGGGACAAAATTTCAATTTTCGATTTGCCCCCCCCCCCCTCAAACTTTCGATTTGCACCCCCTCCGTCCACCCTTGTCGGGATTTGTCGAATTTGCTCTTAAAAGACTTTTTGACACTCGAATTAATTACTTAATTAAGTAGAATTATCATTTTTCTCTATATATTTTGCTTATTTTTGCCTTGGTGTCACCCCCTAAATGGTATCACCCCGCCCCCCCTCTCGCCTCGCTACGCAAGTGTATATATATATATATATATATATATATATATATATATATATATATATATATATATATATATATATATATATATATATATATATATATATGTTTAACATAATTTTAATTAAGACATCAACAAAACATCCAAACAATATCCATAACAATAAACAAATTTTCCTAACATCGATATAGCTCCGGGAACGAAATTCCAACTAATGTATGCGGTATTTAATTCGCAGTTTTAAAAGATATAGATCCAAGTATTGATCAATTTTAAAGTTTAGCTCGAGTATTGTTTCTACTTGCGGAGCTAGGGGCAATGGATAAACAAATAAACTACTCCTATACAATGGGAACCAGAACAACCAATAGAAACTGTTGAAAAGTGTACTAATCGACCACAGCCTGCGCGAAATTGTTGCGCCTAAGTATTTCAAACAAATAGTGTTTTGCGCACGACGCTAAAATGTCTTTGCCTTGCAGAGTATCGATTTGCAGGGGTATTTTTTGCATTCGTCATACCCTTCGGTAACTGAGGATTAAAAAAAGCTGAAATTACGGAGTTGAGTTCTGAATTCTTACATTTCAAAGAATGGGACACCATACTTTTTTTTTATTTTCAGTACTAATCTACGTCATTGGTAAGTATGATAATAGTGTAATAAAATGTCTAATAAAGCTATATATATATATATATATATATATATATATATATATATATATATATATATATATATATATATATATATATATACATATATATATATATTTATATATTAATTTCGGTTGCATATGTGGCTATTATTTCGGGGACGGGATGGGGAGCACGTGAGCCGACCCGCAACCCCTGCTCCCCCCCACCCCACCCCCACCGGGCCCATCTTCCGAATATAATAAAATGGCATCCTGTGACACAGAGAACTGGTGAGATCGCTACCCTTAACCTAATTTTTAAGGATTAGCCTTTACACCAATACTTGTATAACTTTGTTTACCAGTATAATCTAATATAACCCACGCCACCTAAACTAGCTTTATGTAACGTAATTCTGTTCATGCATTCAAAATTGTCTTTAAATTAATCAAGTTTAAATTAGTAATTTTACAGTGTTAATTTTTTTTCTAATTGTAATTAAAACGTATTTGATCTTCAACCCCAATAAAACGCTTGACATCCTATCGCTATGTCGCAACAGTAAAAAGTAAGTTTCCCTTTCAAACCTGACGGTCTATGGGGCAAGTGAAGTAGAGTTCACTTGTTTCTGTGACCTCGGCATGTGAAGAGATGGTGTAAGGAGTTGAACCCGCTAGACCACTCCAGTTAAGGTTCATGCTTAATGGGTCCCCTGTCTGAATTAGTGATCCGTCTATTTGTACAGATAATAACCACGAAGGTATCCGAGTTCCTCAAGAAAAAACGTAAACAAGTGATCCACTATTTCTCAATACGACAATGTTATAAATAGTACTATGTAAGAAGAACTGATATTGATTCATCGGAACTTATAGTTTTTTTGTTAAATGCATACTTTGCTTATTAATGCAGTAAAAAAAAATAACTCAAATATCAGTATGCTCTTAAACAAAACAGTAATATAAAGTAAAACTTCCACTTTAGACCTCACTATACATTGGGCAGATAGAGTTCACTTGAAGGGAAGGTGTGGTCAGCACTATACCGAGCCGCCTTTACTTTCCCCAATGTAAGTCAGGTATCCATCAGAGCTGGGTGGGCTCAGGGACGTTCTACTGACTTAATAATTATATAATAAATATTAATAAATATTAATTATAAAGGGTATAAAAGTCGCTTGACAAATATATATATATATATATATATATATATATATATATATATATATATATATATATATATATATATAAAAGCTATAAATGATCTATAATTACTGACTTCATTTATTTATTACTTACTGAAGTTGTACTGTTATTTTCAGCCATCCAGCGCTATGTGTATTATAGCCCCTGCACCGTTAACTCCGATTGTACGGCCACTGATTTCACAACAGCAACCTGCACAGCTAGTAAATGTGGTTGTCAGACCGGCTACGCGCCAATCCGAACCGGATGTGGCCGTAAGTATTGAATATTTCTAATATATATATATATATATATATATATATATATATATATATATATATATATATATATATATATATATATATATATTACTATTACATTGATTGAAGGGAAATAACCCCTACGATAAATCACCGAGGTATTGTTTGGTTAATTTATTTTGATTTTCAGATTCTATATTATTTGTATACTTTAAAAATATTTATCCTTAAAAAAAAACCCAGCAGATAACATTTTATGGAAACAACAGGGAGCGACAATATTGAGAAGAAGATTTTTTTACGATTAAAACCTGCCTGACGGTAGAAAAAGCCATACAAAATGGTTGTGTGGCAGAGTATAAAACATGCGTAGTCCTACATGATAAGGGTTAAAGGTTAAAAGGTCTTACACTGCAGTAATATTAGAATTTAACGTAACGTTAAAACGGGTGAAATAGCTGTGGAACAGTAATCAGCCAACTACTTCCACAATTTAGTAGGTAAGTGGTATTAAAGTTTCTTGCATGCATCTCTTGGGGGGCACTTCCCCCCCTCCCTCCAACGAATCACGTTGATAGCCACCCCTCCCCCAACCTACGAACAAATTAGAATGTATGTTCAAAATACATACTTTAACCAGTGTCCGCCTCCCACTCCCCGGAAATTTAATTCCGACCCCATGCCCTAAAAATTTCCCCCTCCTCCAGAAAAAAATGTCAATACAAATAGTATAACAACTGTGTGTATACATATTAATAGTTAGATTTTAGTTTGTGTTTATAAAGTGGTTTTACTTTCGACTATATGTTGGTTGTAAGAACAAACATCGGCGTGGTCGAGTCGGTAAAGCTCATGGTATCTAAACAGCAAAGTAACAAGTTCGAATCCTCGGGCAGATGAAGCTCGTTAGCTGGGGACAGCCACTCTTCTAGGTGAGACAACTCCAAAATCAAACAACTGCTGCCTTGTAGTTTGTTCTTGGTTGCAAATCTATGGAAGCGAATCCAAGAAGAAAAGCAGGCTGAAATAGCATAACCAGTTGACACGTATCCTTAATTGTGTTGGAAGGGGATCCCTTCCAATACTCAAATTAAGAACGAAAAAGAACAGAAAAAGCAAAAACATTTTTTTCTTAACCTCAAACGCAAATAAAGGGACACTAGATCTATATTTTAACATTTACATCTTCTCCCTGTTCGTTTTAGAAGGGAGGGAACTGCAATAAACTGCAATTGAAATACTCATTTCGCTAGAGTACATTCCCTTAATTATTTAAATTTACCGATCGATGGATCCAACGAGGCCCATTTTCACGCCGACAAAACATTTGAATTCCGCCATGCCTCAAACCTCTACTAAATATATGCGGATGTCTACAAACATTCAATAATATTTACCAAATTTACTTTTATTTTAAAAAAAATATTAGTTTAATGTGCACTTTTCAATTACATTAATTGTCGAATACACCTAACAGTTAAACCTGTCAAAAAAATTTTAACCTATAACATACCCGTAAAATATGTTTACATTGCAGGAATAATCATCGAAATATCACATTCATATTTTCTCTAATGCTTTCACCATTGTTTCTTTTTCCGAACAGGAAAATTATCAAAACCGACAGCGGAAGCAGAGACAGGTAGATCCATCTATCTGTTTGCTGGAACCACAGGCACCCTTGTCTGCTCAACAGTTGCAGGTGCCGCCTCATACAGTTGGTACCTGGCCGGTGCAAAGGTCGGCAGCTCGAAGGCCCTTACCATCACAGCACCAGGAGATTACACGTACTTAGACCAGTTTAATTTTTACAAGCTTTTATTTAACTCACTTCCTCGTCAGTCAGTCGACAGTGTGTCGTCAGTCTAGATCGACACGCTGGAGTGAAAATTCGGTCACTTCTACTTGACCGATACGATTCACATTTGACACGTGGGTCAAGACATGAAGACAATGCAATCTGAAATTAAATTTGACTTAATTGGATTCCTAATTAATTTTTTATGAATTAATTAAAATTTGGACCGAATTAGTAGGCATGTCTATCGAACCACACCACACGCGTCATCACGTTCAATAGCTGCGCCATCACGTTCAAAGGCTGCGCCATCACGTTCACTAGGCGCGCAAAGGTTTTTAGTCATGTAACTCTATTGTAAATAAAACATGTAAAGTACTGAAAAAAAAATTCACTACTTTTTAGTGCATTATTACATAAAAGCTTGTTATTAAAACGTTTTTATGATTTTTTTTATCTAATACTAGACAAGCCGTATATTTTTATCTAATTTAAGTCAACAGGCGTACTCAAAATTAATACGAGACATATTATCTTTATCTAATACTAGACAACCCGTATATTTTTATCTAATTTACGTCTACTCCTATTTAATACGAGACAACAATTTATGTTTATCTAATCTTAGACAACTCATGTATTTTACACTCGTGCTAGACACATTATATATTTTCATTCACTGCTGGACTTTACGTGTAATTCTATCTAATACTAGCCTACAAAAATCCCCAACCACAACACACAAGAACAATACCCAAATGACTATATCAACAAACACCCCTAACCTTTACCCCACTGTAAACCCTCACCCAGCATCCCCCGCATTAAACAAATATATGAGAATTGATTTATCAATCAGAAAATATCCTTGTGCTGGAAGGGCCAAGATGATTAGTCTCCTAAACAATCCGTTCTCCCAGAATCCCTAACTGTATAAAACCCACCCCCGCCGTACCGCATGCTATGTTGTTTACACGTGGATAATATGAGAACCGCCGTGTGCCTTAGCTATCTCCAGGATTTGCTGCAAGAATACAAGAGTGGAACAAACTAAATGCATACAAGAGTGGAACAAAGCTAAATGCATACAAGAGTGGAACAAAGCTAAATGCATACAAGAGTGGAACAAAGCTAAATGCATACAAGAGTGGAACAAAGCTAAATGCATACAAGAGTGGAACAAAGCTAAATGCATACAAGAGTGGAACAAAGCTAAATGCATACAAGAGTGGAACAAAGCTAAATGCATACAAGAGTGGAACAAAGCTAAATGCATACAAGAGTGGAACAAAGCTAAATGCATACAAGAGTGGAACAAAGCTAAATGCATACAAGAGTGGAAGAGTAAGATGTATGGTGATATAGAAGAGTAATGAATTTCAAACGAGGTGGTTAATAATCAACATAGAGTTTATCTGTTTTTTTCACCTAAAATCGGGTCGTCCATTAAATTCGTCGTCACGATTCCGCATACCCCCTTCCGGAAATGCAATTTATATTTATGAAATCAGAATTTACTTTTTGAAAATATTACATGAGCTACGTCACATTTAAGTGTATTCATCTATTTGTATCATAATTTGGTTGAAATTCTTTAAATTTGCAAAATAGTTCGAAATTCCGTTAAAAAATGCAAAATAGAGTGAAGTTACACTTTTTGAACTCACTTATCCCTTCCCCACACACCGTTACACAGGGTGAACCGATCCCCCCTCCCCCCCCCCCCCCCCACTGCCCTTCCCCTTGGATTCTGAAGTCATTTATGGACGACACCGAAGTATAAAGGGTGCTGTTCTTTTTTTACCATTCACTGTCGTATTTGATCACCGAGATTATTGTTTGTTTACATTTCAATGGGAGTTAGATCTAGTATTTTAATGCGTTTAGGACGGAGGATAATCGAAAAATTAATTGGACGCAACTAAGAGACACTGCACATGTCTACACAATTTCATTTCTACTCTTACAGTTGGTAAAATTTTACCTCTCGACTGGGCCTCGATTTATACATGATTATATGCAGGAGCTAAAATTAATATAATTTTTCTAATAGATGTCAAGCTATGGCAAATACGGAGAGCTTAAACTCTGATATAAGTAATATAGTCACAATCACAAGCATTGGGGAGACTCCTGGCGCCTGTAAGTATGAACTAATAATTTTAAAACAAGCGTCTAAAAAATAATCAAAGAAGATTTATCATAACGTGCAATAGGATCTGCAGAGCAGCTTAGCCATAAACGTTTGTTTACGGAGAAAAAGGAACCAGTTTTTGCCATTCTACTCTTTAAAAAAAAGACATCTCGTAAAAATGTTAAACCCAATATGATTTTCAAGACCCAGCAACTCTAACACTATGTCCTAAGTTATTTACATAATCATGTCAACAGAATTCCAACTAGCTAAAGTTTACATCAAAAATTAGGATAATTAAATACAAGAAAGGTAGAATATTTAACACTTTACATATGATCAATGTCAGCGTTTGTAAAATTTAACTTTTCTCGAGATTGTTTTGCACTATAGATTCAGAGTTTCTTCCAGGCATCTCTTCGGGAGGCTACGTCCCACCTCCCGAAGAAAGTCTACCCCCCCCCGAAAGAAATGAAATTTATATAGAAAACATATACTTTTACCAGTGTCCCCCCACCCCCCCCCCTCGGAAAATGTAGTCCGATCCCCCCCCCCACCCGAAAACATAATTTGCCTCCCTTCCCCCTTCAGGAGAAAAAAGTTTGGAAGAAACACTGTATATGTTGAGTTGTTCCTAAGCAATAGCAATAGTCAATACTACATATGACACTGTAGTTGTATTATTTGCATACCCAGACCCGGGAAATCTGAAGACAGAAATCGCCTCGGCAGATGGTGTGATTTTTACAGGAGGAAGTGTAACTCTCTCTTGCTCTGGTGTCCCTATGGGTTACAGCGGCACAGTTTCTTTTCTGGTACATCAAGTTTTTAAAAAAAATTGCAATAACTTAATTTCGACCGAAACTTTTCCACCATGACGGACAGAGAAATCGACACCTGTGAAAATTCAAGTTTACTGGGGTAGGCGCCGGTAAAAAAAAAAACACTTTTTTAAAATAATCGTTAAAAAACAATTATTTCTTTACATCTTTTTTAATGGTACATCCGCATATGCGTTTCCAAATAAAAACGGCGGCCATCTTTAAAAGTAACCCTTTCGTAGGTTTTCCACGATTTAAAAAATATTATATTTTAAGCCCAATGAACAATGTATTCATAATATTCTACTATATTTTAGGGTACTCAGCTAAAAATTCTAAGTGCATATCTTCAATGTAATATATTATTAATTTTCAAAATTTGTTTGTGTCTGTTAAAAACACTTAGTTTTTGGGGAATTTAGGGGCATTAAAACTAATCTTTTTAACGGACCCAAAATCTGATAAATATATATAATCAATAGTCACTATTTTTTTTCTACAGCATGGGACGACAACTGTAGCATCGAGCACATCAACATTATCCGTCGAACTCCCTGTGACGGATGCTCTAAGTTCTCAGACGATAGCATGCAATTTAGACCCGTTTAAGTCAGTCACCTTTACTGCATCATCAACCACGGTTTCTTTACCCTCAACATCCACCAGTACGTATAGTTATCAAATTGACGTTTTAATGAATATATATATATATATATATATATATATATATATATATATATATATATATATATATATATATATATATATATATATATATATATATATATATATATACACAATTGTGGTGTTGCTATTTGCACGGAAGGTGTGTATGTGGAAATAAGTATTGTAAATAACAGTTTGTGTTGAATATTGTTCAGTTCGACAAGTTGACGTCTGCATATGTTGATGTGTATGTTTATGTGTTTGTTGATGTATGTATATGTTCTATGGAAGGAACAAGTAAAGAAAGGGAAACAACTGGGACGAAAAACGATCAGTGTGTTGTTGAGTTGTATGTAAGGTTGAGGAGAGATCGGGTAACAGTTATACGTTCGTGGTCGGTGCGTTTTGTGTAAAGTCCTAGAGATACTACATCGTAAGACGACAGAACAAGTATAACTTTGATGCAGTGAGAATGAAAAGAGTTCATATTTAACTGTTTTTATTATACAACGACTTGTTTCTAGTTATTTCTATTCGAGACCAATAAATCGCCCGCTTACAGTATATATAAATAGTTAAATACCCTACTTGTCAATAGTTTTAAGTATTACATTTTAGGAGGCTTTCAATGCCGATTAAATTATACAATAATCTGGCATAAATTATACGAAAATAAATCATCTAAATATTAAACTCAGGGTACATTTTGTGTTAAATTTCTATACTTTAAATATTATTAAAACCCGTTTTTTTTGTAATATAACTAAAATAACTTGTGTTTTACCAGCCGTCACCGTAACATCGGTGTCCATGACTGTAGAGGACTCAGTTGGTGCAGTCAGTTCAATGGCAACGTACAATATCGGAGCAGATGGGCCAACACTCACCTGTAGGACTACTCCAGTACCTGAATACCTGGACAGCACAAAACCATTGGAATACGACTTTCAGGTTTCTGAGATAAACTTATATTTTATAATTTTCTAGGGTCAAGGATTGTTTTAAAAAGTTACCTTATATTTGGTAAATAAACAAACCATGAACCAGTAGCGTAGCGAGGGAGGGGGGAGGGGGCGGGGGGGGGGGGGGACATATGTCCCCGGGCGCCGAGCTTAGGGGCGCCAAAATGGGTAAGTGGCATTCGGGCATTTGTCGCATTCGGGCAAGTGTCCATTCGGGCATTTGTCCCATTCGGGCAAGTGTCCATTCGGGCATTTGTCGCATTCGGGCAAGTGTCCATTCGGGCATTTGTCGCATTCGGGCAAGTGTCCATTCGGGCATTTGTCGCATTCGGGCAGGTGTCCATTCGGGCATTTGTCGCATTCGGGCAAGTGTCCATTCGGGAAATTGGCCTTCGGGAAAACGGCATTCGGGCAAGTGTCTTTCGGGAAAACGTCCGGCTCCCTATATATATATATATATATATATATATATATATATATATATATATATATATATATATATATATATATATATATATATATATATATATATATATATATATTTGTGTGTGTGTGTGTGTGGTTGTCGACCACACACACACACACAAATATATATATATATATATATATATATATATATATATATATATATATATATATATATATATATATATATATATATATATATTTGTGTGTGTGTGTGTGTGGTTGTTGACCACAACCTTAACTTATTCTGCAGCCGCCTATCAAATATATGCTACCTATTTATTTCATGTTAACGCGTTTCTTTGTATAATATATATTACTTTACATATCTCTACGTCTGTTAAAAATACATGTGACATTTTAAAAAAAAGTAAATTAATACTTTCTTTGGGATAAATTTTAAAAGGATGGTACAACTTCCAAGCAAACAAGTTCGTCCAACACATACAAAGTCGATACAACTACAGCAAGCACAGAAACATACAAATGTGTTGTTACTTATGACGGGACTCCAATCGAAGATGTACTAAGTTTCCAAATTATTATCAGTAAGTTGTTATATGTGGATGCTAAGTTTGTGTAATTTTATACTTTTTTACACTCAAATTTAACACATGAGTTATAAGAAAAATCTAGTGCTGACTGCTTTTTATCCGCTAAGACGAAACAAATTGGAGACTAGTGTGAAAAAGACGGGGAAGGAGATGTTTTTCATCTACTTTGTAGATTTTTATTCCCATTCTTTTTATGTGTATATGTTTGCACACATTTTTTAATAAAAGTTTGTAAACATCTTGCTTAAAAGTATTTTTAAAAGCTGCAGTCTTATATTATAGTTATTATATTGACCGAAATCTTGAAGAATGAGGTTTTAGAGATAGTGAACAGTTAAACTCTAATTACTTAATTAAGGGACTATTAATTAGCTTATTAATTAGTTTATTATTAGCTTCAAAATGGTTCCAGAATGAGTGCAAAGCTAAAAATTAGATTCAGCTATAGTTGCTAAGCAAATCAATCCGATCAGAAAGTAACATAAATAAATTGTATACATTGATTTTTATAGTAACTAGGAAACTCCATATTTTGCCGCATTAGTTGACTTATTCGTGTTGGGTATGCGTTTTTTTTTTTTGCGCTCTTGTTATGAAGCGTTTTCTTTTTCTGTTTTCACATTGCACAAGAATTTAAAATTACTTTAATTTATAGGACTATTTAGCGAAATCATTCAACATTCAACAATATACATACTGTTTTATTTTTCGTTATTTAACAGTTATTTACGCAGTGTAGTATTTTTTCAAAAAATTTTTTTTACTGAATTTATTTTTTCTCTACAGAGAGTTACAGCGCAACACCTGGAATTGAGAGCTCTGGAGCTGTAAGTATAGGATCTAACCTCGTTTTATCATGTGGGCCATCCACATTCGTCCAAGATTCTTATCAATGGACAATCAATGGCAACACCATCGAGAGCCAATACGATAAGAAGATTCAACTCTACAACTTCACGGAGGCTGACATTGGGGTGTACAGGTGTCGCGGTGTAGTGAGTCGATACACGACGACATATACGCTGTTTTATGCAAGTAAGTTTTGCCGTGCCTCTATTGAATCAGGGGCGTAGCGATGGGGGGGGGGGGGGGGCAGGGGGGTACATATGTCCCCGGGCGTCGACCTTAGGGGGCGCCAAAATCGGATGTAAAAACAAATTAAAATGTCATTATTTTAGCTGCATTTTTGCATTATAAATAGTTTGACGGGGGGGGGGGGGAGGTGCAAATTAAAAGTTTGATGGGGGGGGGGGTGCAAATCGAAAGTTTGATGGGAGGGATTGCAAATCGAAAGTTTGAGGGGGGGGGGGGGTGCAAATTGAAAATTTGGGGGGCGCCAAATTGAAAGTTTGTCCCCGGGCGCCGGGAAGGGTCGCTACGCCTGTGCACGGTTGGCATTTTATTTTCTATTTGTTGAGGTGAGGGTGCACATTTATTTATATGAAGGAATATAAATATATGCTTAAAGTTTCTACAGTGCTTACCATACTATAAAAATGATTAGTACATCTGTAAAGAGAGGATACATATCTTTACAAATATATTATAAATTATCTTTAGGATTTGAATGTTATGTTTAGTTTTGCCTTAAACCAATGCATTTGCTATAGATTTGTATAAAAAAAGAGGATTTGTCTACTTGCTTAATAATAACTTTCGCAATACATTGTTTTAATTAAGTTATAAAAGTAAATATTTTGATTACGATAACTTTACGGTACTACAATAATTACGGCTAGTGCGTTCCCTACTACTTCCAAAAACGAAATATCTACGTAGAAACACTAAGACAAGGTGTGAACATTTAGGTACAAATGTAATGTGAACATATATGTTAATTTTGATGACAGTAATTCAGAGTTGTCAAGCTATTCGGCAGGAATGTCCTAAGTTTTTATATACAGATTGAAAACATGAACATTACTTTTAACTATCAGTTTAATAGTTTTAAGAAAAATAATGTGAACAAGTTGTTATTAAATTTTCTTAAATATTTGAGTATGGAAGATGTAAGCTCAGAGCGTAATTTAACATATGAAGATGTAATATATATTTAGAGAAATAATTGTTATATACAATTTATTTTAGAGTTGTAATGTTTTTTTTCTAGAGTGAATACCCAGTGCAACAAAAATACCTCAATTACTTTTATTTTACCTTCAACATATTAAGTGTTCATACAAATATCACTACCATTTATATGACGTTAAAAACAGGCTACATATTCAGACATTTTATGTTTCTTTCTCAAAAGAAAGTCAAAAGTTAGTTTTTAAAAACACAATACAAATTGTATTTTATTTCTACTATAATGAACGCGGCATAATCATATTTTAAATAAATGTAATACAAATAATTGTTTTTTTCTACTAGTTATGAAGCCCACCGTCACCCGTGTTACCCCCGGGACTGTCTATGCTGAGGGTGGGGACTACGTCCTCAAGTGTAACACTGGCTCAAGCGTAACAACTGGGTGGACCTACACGTGGACAAAGTAAGATTTTACACTACATCATAGCAGTTAAAATGGCTTGTGTCACATGCATTGCTTTATTTATATTATCTTTTACATAAACTGAATTTAAATTATGTTTAGGCTTAGTAAAAATTCAATGCATTAAAAAGATCAAGGCAGGTTCGGATTAGCTCTTACATGAAAACTTGCATATGTTTGTTCATTTTAACCGTATTCACCTTTTCGGAAAATATATACAAAATATTTAAACCCCCTGATAGGTTAACGTCTTACTGTTCTATCCATCACCCCATTAAAAATAGCTATCAATGCAAATACAACATAACCCTACATTAATTAACTATATATATATATAGTCTATAAATGAAAGTGTGTGGGTTTGTGTGTGTGTCTGTGTGTGTGTTCTTTATTCATTACTAAACATTTCATCCGATCGTTATGACACTTTCAAAAGTTGTCGAGAATGTTACTGGGAAGGCTTCTGTGGGAAAAATGTTTTAAATTTCCGATAGGCAGCACGGGATATCAATTAAGCACTTAGTCGCCTACGTGTATAGTAAAGAGTGCGATACACGACGAATAATATAGGCTGCTGTAAACGTTATATCAGGCGCGTCCCGTGGCATCTTGGCATGGTGCGATATGGCGACTGGATCACTATGGCTCCTACGTTTGGTTTAAATAGTGGAATACTCTGAATAACCGTTCACTAAAAAGGTTCACTGTACAAATAAGAAGGAGGAAGTGGCGCTAGGTGGGTCACACACTGCGAAAGGCTAACCCAAAAGTTACACGCCAAGCGCTTGAGTGGAACCCCCAGGGAAAGCGGAAAAGAGGGCGCCCAAGACAGACCTGGAAGCGGAGTCTTCTTGAAGAACTGAAGCCAACTGCCAACAGGGATGTCTTGGGAGATGGCAAAATTAATAGCCGGGGATCGGAAGAAATGGATGGAAATGGTGGAGGCCCTATGTTCCATAAGAAGCAAAGAGGATTAAGTCAAGTCAAGTCAAAAAGGTTCACTACATTTAACATCAACTCTCACAATATTTTCATTGTTTTCACAGAAACTACATCACCATTCTACCTATCACAACGGATTCCCTTACAATTACTAATGCTGCAAGCACAGACGGAGCTCCATACTCCTGCTCATCAACGTACAATGGCGCATCCAGCGACAGCGATTGGCTAACCATAGCCATCGAAGGTTTGTAATGTGATCATTGCAATATAAATATTAAAAATACAGATATGTGCATGTCATGAATATAATATTACCGACAGGTATGTTTACCTGTACTTACATGTATGTTTTGATGAAAATATATATAAATGCTAATTTTGTGTCTTAAACTTAAACTTTTTTTCTGCGAAAGCCGTCATAATTCACTCATGATAAAAGTTTTTTTTTGCACTGAAAACAATTACTGAAAATATGGTGTGTATTGTTTATTAAATAAAATGTAGTAGGCTTATTAGTGATAAAAAAATGCAAACTGAAAAAAAAACAGCAAAAAGTAATGAAAAGTAGGTCACGAAAATACCACATCGGTGTAATTTGTAAAGCCGATTGTAAGCTTTGGCTGTTTCCGAGACAATCGGAAAATACGATTATCAAATACATGAACAATGCAGATTTTTAATGATGCTAAATACACAAAGATGACGGTTAAAAAAAAATTCTTTGCGAGCTTGTAAGAATGGGAAACATGATTATCTTTTTAATTAATATGGTAATAAAATGGTATTTTAAACATATACACACATTTTTTTCTCATTAATGTTATTATTTTTCAATACAAAAAATGGACAAAGTATCCAAGAGTGCAAGATTCGAAAAATCAGGATTTTGGTGCCTTTTTAATGAGCATATCCTCCTTAAAGGGGATAGACTATTATAAAGCTGGCAATGGGGAGACGGGGGGGGGGGGGGAGGGATAACTATACTGGAAAACAACACAATTATTCACATATACAAAGAATTTGACCATCTTCTGGGCCAACACAAAAATAACTCAAGTATACAGGGATTAACTCGGTAAAGAAAGTCTAATGGGTCCATGAAATTCTTTCCCAATTTGCTAATGTAAAAAGTTTGAAATATAAAGCTCAAGAGCCCCCAATCGAAATGGCATCGATAGAAATGTGTGACTGTGGTCTGTTTGTTAATTCCCGAACGATAGCTGTCCAATAGTTACAAATCACGATATGCATTTAAAGAGGGAGTAAACAAATACAGCAGAGGCGTAGCGAGGGGGGGGGATATACGTCCCCGGGCGCCGAACTTAGGGGGCGCCAAAATGGGTTGGAAAAATAAATTGAAAACTTGAGGGGGGTGCAAATCGAAAGTTTGAAGGGGGGGGGGGGGGTGCAAATCGAAAGTTTGAGGGGAGCGGGTGCAAATCAAAATCTTGAGAGGGGTTGCAAATCGAAAGCTTGTGGGGGGGGGGGGGGGGATGCAAATCGAAACCTGGTGCAAATCGAAAGTTTGAGGGGAGCGGGTGCAAATCAAAATCTTGAGAGGGGTTGCAAATCGAAAGCTTGAGGGGGGGGGGGATGCAAATCGAAACCTTGAGGGGGGTGCAAATCGAAAGTTTGTCGCCTCTGAAATACAGTAGTATGAACAAACTGCCAATAATATCATGACGTTTATTTTCACACAAAAGCTATAAGATATAGAATAAAACGCCACAATGATACAAAGGACATCATAATTCCTATCAATTGCAACATTTTCGGGGTGTTTCTTTTCCTGAAACTGCTAAACCCACACTAATCTGGTTACTGATATCTCAAATTTTGCCCGTATGTTATAACACATTTTAGCTCGCTTAACAACTCGTATCTAAATTATTTTGTATGTCGTGGCACTCGTATTTCGATGTAACATAATGGTACCTTAATATATTTATGTATATATAAATCTATAAAAATCTATACAAACTAAAAACTCTATTTTTAGCGCCAGGTAAACGATGTACAGCAGACAGCGATTGCAGTGGAACAGGCTACACAGGAATATGTGGGTCAGGTTCTCCCAAGGTTTGCCAGTGCACTGCTTCTAATTTTGTTTTGAGCGGCGAAGCATGCAGTTGTAAGTTTTTTTTTTTTTAAAAGTAATTTAATTAGGCGAATATGATTTAATGTATTAATAATCTTATAAATAAATATCAAATAGATTTTGTATTTTTAGTGATACAATTGATTACATACGCAACAATATACGTATAGAGCCTATATATATATATACTAGCCGTCCCGGCCAGGCCCTGCTCTGGCTTCTGTGAAAAACCTTTCTGTTAAAGACCATTACCTGTGTGTTTAGTAATCATCATAAACCCGGCATTGCCCACCCAAACCACAACCAACCAAAACAACAAAAAGCAAACATAACGCTAACACAATTACAAATACAAACGAAAACAAAAACCTAACAACAAACCCAACCACAACCACAAACACCAATACAAACACAAAGAAAAAACAAACAAAAAAGCAAACGAAAACAAAAACCTAACAACAAACCCAACCACAAACACCAATACCAAAAAAAAAAACAAACAACGAAAAAGCAAACGAAAACAAACCAAATCCAAACGCAAAACCAACCAAAAACACAAATACAAACCCACACAAAAAAACAAACAAAAACGAAAAAAGAAAGAACAAAAACGAACCAAATCAAAACACAACCACTAACGCAAACCCACCTAAACACAAAGAAAACACTAACGCGAACTTAAACGCCCGGGGCGGAATCACCTGTTTTAGCTTAATTAACGACTATAGTACCCCAACTTATTCACACTCTTTTGCACTCACTTAAACGAACGCGCCTTGTTTCAATTTAATGAACAATTTTAATACTCCAAGCTTATCCGTAAAATACCTACAACATTTGCACTTGATCAATCCCCGCTAATTATGTAATTATTTTTTTTCCCAACACCAAAACAAAGTAATAAAAAGTAAATTATTTTCCACTAATGCAATGGTTTTATAAAGGGAAGTAATTGTGTTTTCCTAATTTATCAAAGGGAAGTAAATGCTATAGGACTAAATAAAGACATAATTAGAATTTTTGTAAAAGATGATATTTTTTTAAAACTTGTGTTGAATGAACATGCCGACAATTATTACTATAATTTGAAAAATGAAAATTATTTCCCAACACTTTCAATAGTAATTTTTTAACTCATAAATTTAGACAAATGCGCACGATAATTGTCTAACACTTAAATCCATCCAAGACCAACGACAAACATATGCGTTACATACAGAACTGAGCTTTATATATATACTAGCCGTCCCGGCCAGGCCCTGCTCTGGCTTCTGTGAAAAACCTTTCTGTTAAAGACCATCAACTGTGTGTTTAGTAATCATCATAAACCCGGCATTGCCCACCCAAACCACAACCAACCAAAACAACAAAACGCAAACATAACGCTAACACAATTACAAATACAAACGAAAACAAAAACCTAACAACAAACCCAACCACAACCACAAACACCAATACAAACACAAAGAAAAAACAAACAAAAAAGCAAACTAAAAAAAAAAACTAACAACAAACCCAACCACAAACACCAATACCAACAAAAAAAAAACAAACAACGAAAAAGCAAACGAAAACAAACCAAATCCAAACGCAAAACCAACCAAAAACACAAATACAAACCCAAACAAAAAAACACAAACAAAAACGAAAAAAGAAAGAACAAAAACGAACCAAATCAAAACGCAACCACTAATGCAAACCCACCTAAACACAAAGAAAACACTAACGCGAACATAAACGCCCGGGGCGGAATCACCTGTTTTAGCTTAATGAACGACTATAGTACCCCAACTTATTCATAGTCTTTTGCACTCACTTAAACGAACGCGCCTGTTTCAATTTGATGAACAATTATAATACTCCAAGCTTACCCGTAAAATAACTACAACATTTGCACTTGATCAATCCCCGCTAATTATGTAATTATTTTTTTTCCCAACACCAAAACAAAGTAATTAAAAAGTAAATTATTTTCCACAAAATACAATGGTTTTATAAAGGGAAGTAATTGTGTTTTCCTAATTTATCAAAGGGAAGTAAGTGCTATAGGACTAAATAAAGACATAATTAGAATTTTTGTAAAAGATGATATTTTTTTTAAAACTTGTGTTTAATGAACATGCCGACAATTATTACTATAATTTGAAAAATGAAAATTATTTCCCAACACTTTCAATAGTAATTTTTTAGCTCATAAATTTAGACAAATGCGCACGATAATTTTCTAACACTTAAATTCATCCAAGACCAACGACAAACATATGCATTACATACAGAACTGAGCTTTATATATTAGATTTATATATATATATATATATATATATATATATATATATATATATATATATATATATATATATATATATATATATATATATATATATATATATATATATACAATACAGCCTAGAAATGTGTAGGCCCTATATTAATATATGTACGCCTATTGATACATACCTTTGCATTTATTGATGGCCTATGGAAAAGTTTTTAAAAATATAACCAACGTTTTATTTTTCATTTTTTAATTATTAAATAATTAAATAAGACCATCGTTCATTAATAAATACAAATTTATGTCTGTATATTACAATAAATTGAAATCAAATTAGCCATATATTTTAATTTTATTCATTTAATGAAGTTAGTTTTGGATTAAAGCTACTATTCCATCAAAATAAACGGTAATTAAATGCGTTGCAATTTTCTAGCTAGACCCATGCACTAAAACATTTCTGTATCCAGTTAATTTTCAGTTTACATTATATACTGCTATAATTAACGTAACATATTATAAAATTTACAAGGAACATGATATTCTAAACTATTTATTGCATAATGTTTGTTCGCCAGTAATCAAACCCACACTTGCCCGTGAGACTGCAGGCACTGTTTATGCTGAAGGTGGTGACTATGTGCTCAAGTGTAACACTGGCTCAGTTGATTCCACGGGTTGGACTTACTTGTGGAAAAAGTAAGATACACATCTTCGCAGTTAAGTTTAACTCACTTAATTTAATTAGTAGATCTAATCACGATTTAAGGTGTAATAGAATATAATTGATATATTTTACTAAGAAAAACATTATTAGATCTTTCTCTAGATATTATAGAACCTAGTAATCAAACTGTAAACAGAAATTATGTTGATGGATTGTAACGGTGCCTTATAACAATGTTAT
Source organism: Physella acuta (assembly GCF_028476545.2). Lineage (NCBI taxonomy): Eukaryota > Metazoa > Mollusca > Gastropoda > Physidae > Physella > Physella acuta. The sequence goes on along the minus strand of NW_026732065.1, from coordinate 195,401 downwards.
AGACTCAAAGATTCTTGACAGTTTAGCATCTTTTTTATTTCAATTCTTGTTTACGACATTCAATACATTTAAGTAAAGTTCCTCTTTCGACCTAGAGATCCTTTGGACAGATGAAATAGAATTCTTAGTTTCTTGACGTCGATTTACTAAGGGAAAATTAAGGGAATTCTAAGCCAAGCCGTCTCTATTTTCCCCAACGTAAGTCAGCTAAGTTGCCCCACGGACGTCCTGCAGTCATAACACCGAACAGAGATCCGAACTCGAGACATTTGGGCTACCAGCTAAACGTTTCAGTACATTAAATAAACTACAAACTTAAAGAACATTTTGTGGGTTTCAGGGTAATGTTATAACTTTAATAAACTGCACGCATAAAAATCTGTTTGCTGGTTTCAGGGGAGATGATATAACTTCTGTCACAACAGCGTCATACACAATAACTGATGCAAGAGCAGCCTCACATGATGGCATCTATACCTGCACTACAACATACAGCGGTGTCTCCAGCACAAGCAATGCTCTAACTGTAACCATAGAAGGTTAGTAAACGATATATATATATATATATATATATATATATATATATATATATATATATATATATAATAAATTCATAAATTATGCATATACATGATACATATATACAAAGACATACGTACACGAAAATGAATACATACATGTGCACGTGCATGTGCATATGTATATGGATATGCATGTGCATTTGAATAATTTGCAAAGGGTGATAAAATATGTGACAACAAATGTAAATATAATTATCATTATTATTATCATGATCATCATCATAATTATTATTATTATTTCTATTAATTTTATTATTATTATTATTATTATTATTATTATTATTATTATTATTATTATTATTATTATTATTATTATTATTAATATTGTTATTATTATTATTATTATTATTATTATTATTATTATTATTATTATTATTATTATTATTATTATTATCACTATATTTATCCAGTCTCTATCTAATTATTTTAGCGCCAGGTTTTCGATGTACATCAAACGTAGACTGTGCGTACACGGGATTTACAGGAACTTGCACTACAACACCACCAAAAGTCTGCACATGCTCTCCTGCATATAACATAAAGGGCGAGGATTGTGTCTGTAAGTTTTTTTGTGTGCTCAGTATTATGTCGCGATCTGTTATGATTCAACTGATAGATAATAGAAGCGAAAACTAATGTATTTAGTTTTTTTGTTAATGCATTTCTCGAGAACAAGTAGCTTAAAATTACTTTTGGAAAAAAATCTTGTTACTTTTTAATCGAATTTCGGACTCATCGTCTGTTGTTAAAATTTCCTTCTGCCAGTTATGAAACCCTCAATCACCCGTGAAACTGCCGGCAGTGTTTATGTTGAAGGCGGTAACTACGTTCTCAAGTGTAATTCTGGCTTAACTGACACAACTGGGTGGACCTACGCCTGGAAAAAGTAAGATTAACACCTATCTTGTTTGGTAATAGGAGTTGAAAGGAAAAACATATTAAAAATTGTTTGTAATGAAATATAATAAATAACATTTTAGTGAAATTAAATTATTTCATTTTATCCTTATTTATCATAATGTTTTCCCGATCATGCCCATGACACATCAGGCGGATGAAGTGAAGTTCATATGTATTCATTGACCTTGTTATACAGGTAGATAGTGACGTAAGAGCTATGCCCATTTGCATTTGCTTCCTTAACATGAGCCAGGTACCCGTCTGAGTTGAGTAGGCTCAAAAACGTACTACGGACTCGCGAGATCCGAAACGGAGACCTTAGGGCTTGAGATCAAAAGTTCTACAAGTCTTTATTGTAATAAAGGATTTTATTCCAAGACTAATTTCAAACTGTTAAACTATTCAACAATCTCACACTGATTTCAGGGATGGTAATACCACTGCTGTCACAACAAGCACATACACAATAACTGGGGCAACAGCAGCGACACATAATGGCAGCTACACCTGCACTACCACATACAGCGGGGACTCAAGCACAAGCGATGCTCTAACTGTTACAGTTGAAGGTTTGTTATTATAGTTGTTTAACATTTTCTATTCATTTTTAAGTACATGTAGGGACATAAATAAATAAACATATATATATATATATATATATATATATATATATATATATATATATATATATATATATATATATATATATATATATATAAATATATGTATATACATTTTACTTTAAGTAAATCTATTACATTTAGCTACAGGTAAACGGTGTACAACAAACGCTGACTGTACAGGAACTGGGTACACGGGAACATGTACCACAACTGCACCAAAAATCTGCCTATGCACATCTCATTACAACCTGGTTGGTGAATCGTGAGTCTGTAAGTTGTGCGTTGTATTATACTTGTCATAAAAGTTTTATGCATATTGTGTATTGATGTTCTTTTGGAAGTGTAAATTTATATAAAAATATAATTTTAACGTATAGTGTTGTTTTGTTATACATTTCGGCTAACGCATATTAAAATTGACATTTTATGTTATGCATTATAACTTCGTCGTAGCTTTAAAGTATAAGAAATAGTAGTGTTTTGTAACTTATTGCTACTTTCTCTTGTTAACTGCCCATTCTAGGTCGAAAGGTCTATATATCTGTTGGAACGTTACGATATTTATAAATATTATACAAGTTTATATCAATTTATGTTGTAAAATAATGAAAATATTTAATAAGTAAACATATATTTTTGACAAAGTTTTATTATGTAAGACGGTTATAATATTAGTTGTTTTCGTCCTTCAGTTATAAAGCCGACAATCACCAGGGCGACTGCGGGCACTATATATGCTGCAGGCGGTGACTACGTTCTCAAGTGTGACACTGGTTCATCTGATGACACAGGAGTGACATTCGTATGGAGAAAGTAAGTTCAAGCTCAGCAGATCCAAGCAAGAAATGATTAGTTATTTTATCAATAATACTAACATGCTTACAAATGTTGAAATATCCTTCTTAAACTGTCGAGATAAAGTTAGGTAAATGGGTTGAGAAAATAGTTGTTTTTTTTTCAAAAAAATAATACGGTTTACGTTTGGTTTTTGTTTGTTTTTATCATATCAGAAATTCCCAATTGAAGTCTTATTCTATTTTGTGTATTGAAAAAAAATATATATCGATAAAATTAATCATGCTTTTCAATTTTATTGCTGATTGATGAAAATGTCATTGTATTTCAAACCTAATAACATAATTCTTTCAAACGTTATGATATTTTTAATATTTCATTATATAATTATACATATTTTAAGTGAGTTAATATCTTAAAAAATCACTTTTTAAGGGACGGTTCAGAAACTTCTTTCACAAGTTCCTACACCATTACTGGGGCAACGCCAGCAAGCAATAGTGGCAGCTATACATGCACTACTACATACGGCGGTCAATCCAGCACGAGCGATGTTCTAAATGTTATAGTTGAAGGTGAGCTGCATGTAAAATACGTTCAAATTATATATATATATATATATATATATATATATATATATATATATATATATATATATATATATATATATATATATATACATATATATGTATTTAAACATACGTATAAATAAATTTATTCAAATAATACTATGTATGTATATATATATATATATATATATATATATATATATATATATATATATATATATAATATATATATATATATATATATATATATATATATATATACATATATATGTATATATATATATATATATATATATATATATATATATATATATATATATATATATATTTCAATGAATTTAGCGCCAGGTCGACGGTGTACAATGAACTGTGACTGCATGGGTAATGGATACACAGGATTATGCAATACAACAATACCAAGAGTCTGCGATTGTGCATTGAATTACAAGTTAAAAGGCGAAGAATGTTTCTGTAAGTTGTATGCGTTGATTTCGACTTTGTGGTCATTGGTTGTATACAAAAATAAAACATTACGACAACATTTAATTGTGTGTGTGTGTGTGTGTGTGTAACGGTGGAGGGCTGCTACTCCTGTAGGAAAAAGAAAACATTATTGAATTTAATATTGAAATAATACTAAAGACCGATGTCAGCTACCTCCCCTCTCCCACAAATTAATACAAAAGAAACCTCACCAACAACATATATATATATATATATATATATATATAGAGAGAGAGAGAGAGAGAGAGAGATAAGAGAGAGAGAGAGTATATATATATATATATATATATATATATATATATACATAAATACATATATACATATATACATATTAAACCCCTAAGCATTTTTCTTTTTTTTCCAGCTGGATCGGCTGCGTTAACGAGCTGTTTTCTAATGATTGTATTTCTGAATATCTGGTCTCTTTCCTTCTAGAATTAACCAAACAAGCATCAATGATTATCATTTTATATTATAATATATGAATTATTATAAAGTCATAGACATGAACAATGAACAAAAGCTTTTAACACGGGAATAGTACATTTGTATTTTCATGCATTGATACATTCTGATGAAAACATTTTTATTCTTAACTTTGCTTTAAATTAAATGATTTAACACGCTTTAACTATTATCACAGAAGTTGATTTTTAACAATCGTAATAAAATTTATAAACCAACGTTTCCAAGATATATATATATATATATATATATATATATATATATATATATATATATATATATATATATATATATATATATATATATATATATATATATAAATAAATATGTTGTTAGACAATAAGCTATATTTTTATTTTGTTTCTTTGAATTTTAAAACGTAATGTAATTCACTAGTTTTATCATAATATCCCTTTTATTCCTATTGTATTACTACTCCAATTTTGATATGTGTAGTAAATATCTATTCACTATAAAGTCTATGTTAAAGGCTACTATCTACAACGAGCCGGCCCGCGGCATAACATACGCCGCTATTTAGTTGTTTTTTTTTTCTACTTTTCAGTAATTCATAATTTCTAAATTCGACAGTACCAACGCTGACACTGAAAATATTTTTTTAAAACACTATAAGTAGCTCGTTAAGGACCATAACCACCCCCCCCCCTTCCTCCCCCCCCCCCCCCTCCAACGTTGAAAATCGTTTCAAACTAAATTATCTGCCCCTAATAGCCGTCACTAAACCCGACTCCACGAAGGTAAACATAGCGTGAACCACAGCTCACTAAGACCATGTAGTGGTGGGGATGGTAGGGAGCGCGTTTACAGCTTGTTTTCTAGTGTCTCCCAGAAGAGAATTATATATATAGATAATCTACATTATCTTAGACAAATTTATTGATACAGCCTTTTTACATTGCATATTATATTGCATTATGTTGCTGAATTTGAAACTGATGTTGTAGGTTATTGGACAACGAAGCTTACATTGTAATATTATTTGGACTTGTGACGATACGCTTTTATCTGGTGTTTTATGCAATCAATGTTAGCTTTTATTTACTGTTTTGTAAATCTAGTAAAAATAGTTGTTAAATTTGTTAAAAAAATATAAATTTGTTCAAATAAATTTGAATAGAAAGAAATTAATATTCTGTCAAGTATATTGCGCTGTCTGTAACCAGTTGTTAACCTATAAGAAGGGATGTTGTTAGTGAACGCCCACAATGGTTGATAATGCTACAGAGGCGACCCTTCCCGGCGCCCGGGGACAAACTTTTCGATTTGCATCCCCCTTCGAGATTTCGATTTGCACCCCCCCCCCCTCAAACTTTCGATTAACACCCCCCTCTCGAGATTTCCATTTGCACCCCCCCCCCCTCAACATTTCGATTTGCACCCCCCCCCCTCGAGATTTCGATTTGCACCCCCCCTCCCCTCAAACTTTCGGTTTGCACCCCCCTCAACCTTTCAATTTATTTTTCCAACCCATTTTGGCGCCCCTAAGGTCGGCGCCCGGGGACATATGTCCCCCCCCCCCCCCCTCGCTACGCTACTGTAATGCTATAAAAAGTGAAGCCCTCACACAGCAACCCTAACATTACTGAATACTAATAATTCAGCAACATATTAATAATAGAAATTTTAAAAAAGTATTGATTAATTAAATGTTGACTTTATTACTGAGTACCGGTAACTTCAGTTAAAGATTGATAATTGAAATAAAAAGAAAATGTTAAACCAAGCTGTTTTATTTATTAAATTATCACAGATAAATATGAAACAAGTAAATAGTCACACATTTTAAAAATATGTACAAAGCAACAAATGAACAGATTTTACAAATTGTGAGGTTGGTTGTGCAATTCTTAAAATATTAACTCCTTGGCAATTAACGAATTATGCAACAGTATATATAAGTATAAGCTTTGTGTGGAATGGGAGGGTAATGTTTTTTTTTTAAATAATTGTGAAAAATCTTTAAATAAAATCATATAAAATAAAAAGCTATATATCACGTAGGAATATATATAATTTCTAAACCCCAAATTTATCCAAACTTAAAGAAGAGTTGATGATATTAATTATTTAACTGCTAGTAAGAATTGAGAAAATAATAAATTATACTTAATTTTAAAAAATCAAGGTAAAATATTATTTTAAGGTTTACAATTAATATATACTATTTCTGCTGTAACAAAAAAATAACGACGTAATCCAAAGTGGGCTGTATAAATTTATTTATCGTATTTATTTATTATTTTGCATGTTGTGACTTTGACTTTTGCAATAATATAACGATAATGACGAAAAATATTAAAGTTTTGGAAAAGGCAATACAATTTGAGAATTAAATAAAAATTATGATATTTATCACATACAACATTTTCATTGATTAACCAGACATCATAATGACGTTCATTACATTATTCATTTGTCCAATATCCAAATTAATTTATATATATATATATATATATATATATATATATATATATATATATGTATATACATATATATATATATATATATATATGCGGTTTGGATATATTAATACACAAATAAGAGGTATATTTTGAAAAACGACCTTCAAGTCTACTAAATAGAGTATTATTGAGTGTTCATCAGGCAGGGAATTAGGTTAAATATAATGATAAACAACAATATTGTTTTACATATGACTGAAGGTTTACTTGAAAAATAATTTATATTAGATATTTAAGAAAAATCAGCAACTCCATAATTAGATAAATATTTAATATTATTATAGCAATGTGAAAAAATCAAAACGAAAACAGTAAATTTAATTTAAATACGTTAATTTTTTCTGACAATTTAAAAAATAATAATAAAATTTATCCCACATTTTTTTTATTACTTTAATCTTGAGCTCAAAACTTTTAAAATAAACTTCTGATGTTTTATTGGAGAAATCATTTGCAAAAAAAACCTATATTTATGGTATGTTTTATCTTCTTATATTAAACAATTGAAATTTTGTAACAATTGATAAACATTCCGTTAGTATGAAAAGTGTGTTTGGTTGTTCTAAAAGAACATTGACCCTAGCGACGCCATGATGACCACGAAAAAACAGCTAACCAAAGCTGAAGTTCCCGAATCTGAAAAAAGAATTTAAAAAATGTTTACAGTTGTAATACATACAAGGCTTCATCTAATTGGTACATTCTCTTGTAAAAAAAGTAGAATAACTTATTTGATGTTAGACATTAAGGTTTTCTTGGATAGTGGTGCATATTTGAAAAATAAAGAACAGTAAATGCTTATTGCAGAATAAATTAAAATAAAGTAATTATAGAACTAGCGCAAGTATAGGTTTGCTTAATACAGACATATATGTGAACGCAAAATATTTATACCATAATTAAATATAACTAATCTTAAACTGGTTTTAATCAGCCGAAAAAAAGTTATTTTTACTTTTGATGTGATCATACAAACTCATAAGTACTGTTAGTGTAGACTGATTATTTTCATCTCTTAAACCTAATAAACTTATAATTGAAAAATATTGCAATATTGTGGGGTGGATAGAAACTTCAATAAATATTCACACCTCGTGTCAATGCACGAACGAAAGCGTGTCTAAATTAATATACTTCAAACCTGCCACAAATGTTGTTAATTACAATTGTGTATCTTTTGCACCATAATATAAATAAAGTACAACTTTTCAAATTAAAACATAAATGCAAACACAGTTAATCACGCCCCCCCCCCCCCCCTCATTCCAATAAACATTTTATTTTTTATTTTTAATTTAAAATGAAAAAAAAAACCAGTATTGTTTTTCTTTTCAAATTTTACTAAAATTTTTAATAAATATAATTGTATCTGTTCATAAAGTTTAATAATTCTTACATTTCAGATTTTAAGCGACATCTAAATTGTGGTAGTATTCATTGATATGTATTTAGCTACATCAGAAATTTAAAAAATCGATCCCGCAACCTTCAGTTGATTCAGAGGAGGACATTTAATAAGTTAATATAAATATTTTAAAGTACATTCGTAAATGAACAATAACACAAGCACTTGATTAAAGTAGTATTCATAAGCACCGTTATCAGATTTAAACACAGTATATAACATAACTACTCGTTCAATTAATTAAACTATAAAAGTATCAACCCCAGACAACGATTGACCAACTTACAGACACAAGATTCGCCTTTCAACTCGTAAGATGGAGAATCGCACTCGCAGACTCTAAATGCCACTGTAGTGCATTTTCCTGTGTACCCTGCGCCTGTGCATTCACCGTCTCCAGTGCACCGTTTGCCTGGTGCTAAATAAGTTGGTTATATATATATATATATATATATATATATATATATATATATATATATATATATATATATATATTGCATACACAAAGAGAGAAATGAGAATTAAAAAGAATTAAGTCACACAACGTACCTACGACCGATAGAGTTAGAGCGTCACTGGTGCTTGAGACACCATTGTATGTGTAAGTGCAGGTGTAGATGCCATCATCTATAGCAGCTTTTGCTCCAGTTATTGTGATAGTGTCGTTTGTGCTATAACTGGTATTGTCATCTCTGTAATGAGTACGAAAGTTTGTGAAATTGATGGACGTTTATACCCATGTTAATTATCCCCCCCGCCCCCTAACTAATAAACTAGTAAACTAAATCATACTAGAAATGGGCATAAATTTCTGTGCTTTACTGTACAAATTACATTCTAGAGTTTTTGTGAATATATATATATATATATATATATATATATATATATATATATATATATATATATATATACAAATATATATTTCATATGTATCTCAGGATAATTTTCTTCCCTACTATAATTTCACGCAAATGCCACTGTTTTTTTAACCTACTTTCATTCACTTAGATCATTTTAGACTCTAATGTGCAAAAATTAATTTCCTTCTTACTTTTTCCACACGTACGTCACTCCTGTGTTATCACTTGAACCAGTGTCACATTTGAGATCATAGTCACCCCCTGCACCAAAAATTTTTCCAGCAGGATCACGGGTGATTGTCGGTTTTATAACTGATACAAATACAATTTTAATTAAATTGTAAATTAAAATTTTAAAATAAAATGAACACAAACTAAAGAAGAATAATTCAAACACTGTTGATTATTGATTTAACATATTTGTTAAGATCAGATACGTTTATAGATAAACGTGCGTAGTCACATTTAATTATGAACATCTTTAGTTTCTACACAAAAGCAGTATTATTATTTAAGGAAAAACATACGTACATGGTGAATATAAATATACATCTAAAAAGTGCTTTTCTGAAAGCATTGTTTTTAAAATGATAATTAAAATGATACTTGAAATGATAATAAAAATCTGTCAAAAAAACTATTATGATACACTTTAACTATACTGATAAAAACTTACAAACACAAGCTTCACCGTACTTCTTGTAATGAGGTGTGCATGTGCAAACTTTTGGTGATGTTGTAGTACACGTTCCTGTGTATCCAGTGCCTGTACAGTCACTGTCTTGTGTACACCGTTTACCTGGCGCTAAATTAATTAGATATTTTTGTGTTTTATTGTGCTGTATTACACAATAAAATATCTTTTATATAAGATATTTTTTTCATAATATATATTTATTTGTTATATAATTGAAAAATTCGTATACGTTTTCATATATATATTTATATGTAAATGTGTTTAAATACATACATACATACATTCATATATATATATATATATATATATATATATATATATATATATATATATATATATATATATATATATATATATAACCAATCTGGGAATCGTCATCACAAAGCATAAATGCAAATAGATTTTGTCCTTTTAGTGATACAAAATTTGGAAAATTAACTAAAAAATGAAATTTGCATTATCAGATGCTAAACGAGACCAATGTTAAATTTATTTATACTTTCATATGAATGTGACATTTCTAACCTTCTACACTTATAGTGAATGCATCACTCGTGCTTGAGTCTCCGCTTAACGTTATAGTGCAAGTGTAGTTGCCACTATTTGAGGCTGCTGTTGCTCCTGTTATTCTGTTGGTTTCTGTTGTACTGGTAATATTACCACCGTCCCTGGAAGAATACGTTATATTTAAAGTTGTAAAATTAATGTCTGTTATATGCCAGATTTTTCATTTTCAATCATTAAAACTTTGATACCTTCTTAAAACAGTTGACATTGAATAAGAGCTCATAATTTAACTATATCTGTATATTTACATACAATAATTGTCTAAATAGTAAGACAGCTAACACTCTCTCTTTAACGTCGAGATGTAGATGTAGATGCTTACATTTAATGTTAGATCAACTTTTCTAATAAAAGTAGTTAAAAATTGACTAAAATACCTAAGTCATGACAGTCATTTGTTTACTTTTTATAATAGTATTGTTATGTAACAAATACATTTTGTATTTCCTCCAACGCTACGATGTGTATTGTACAAATAGGGCCTATATCTTAAAACGTTAATATCCTTATGATCCTACATTTCTTATTACATAACTTTAAAAAAAAAATTCAATACTAATTAATACTTTTAAATGTTATATATTTATGGTAGATATATTGATATATAATATATTCAAATCAAAATGAATTTCCAGTTTTTTGTATTTTTTTTTGTCAAATTATTTATTTAGAAGGTAACTCATATATAGGGGCGTAGCAACACACCAAATATAAACTACGTAAAGTAATGCTGGAATGGAGCGGTTACAGTGCACAAGTATGGCAAACAAATGTCTTTTCGGTTCAAAATTACTCTAAAATCACCCGAAAACAGGCAAAAAAATTGATATTTACAAAAATAAATTTTAAAAATTTACAACTGACACAACAAGTGAATAAACTTCTTTCGTAGCCAAATTTATAACAGACACTTCATAAGAATGTTTTTCTAAAGCTAACCTAATTTTCTTATTTATCAACCAAGGCAGCAAATAAATTGTCCTCTGTACTAACCAACGACAAGTGTGTTTCCCACATTTATATTGCTTCAAATATAAAAAAAAAATGCGTTTTTATAATCGACATGTCTTTTCTAGCTCACCATTGTAACAGTACTTTGGTCTTACTTTTTCCAGAGATATGTCAGTCCAGTGTTATCGGCAGTGTTGCACTTGAGAGTGTAGTCACCGCCTTCAACATATATTGTGCCAGTAGTCTCTCGGCTGATTGTTGGTTTCTTCACTGAGAAACATTAAATTTACAACAGTTATTTGGAACGGTTTAATAATTAGACTTTTATAATGTTAATGTATAATATATTAGGTCGTCCTTAGACTTTGCATTGCTAGGTAAAAAGGTAGATGGTTCACAATTTTGTGCGGATGTTATAAACTGAATTTTAGACATTATTTCACGATCAAAAGAGTTAATTTTTTGTTACTGGAATAGAAATATATTTATATACTTCATGTTGGCCGAGTTCAGAAAATACAAAAGCTAAAGGTGCAATAAAAACATCTCAAAATTGTCTTCAAGCGATAAAATTTTGTATAAACATATATGTGCAAAACAGATAATTACTTTACTAAACTTAAGTCGATCATATTATTTATATTGTAATAGGCAATATAGTTATCATGGATGTGGAAAATCGTAGACATAGTCTTCAATACGTTTTAGGATTTAAATACACACGTGAAATTTGTTTTAAAATGTGATTGTTTTTATTCGAAACGTATTGAATTAAAAATATATCAAATCTACTTATACTAATATAGCCTATGGCATAAAAAATATTATCTTGTATCATTCAACGTTTTGGGGCTATCACTACACATAAAGACTTACTGCTACAAACTTCACTCAAAAGTTCGTATTGCAATGTACACATGCAGACATTTGGTGATGTTGAAGAACATGTTCCCGTATATCCTGACCCAGTGCATTCACTGTGTAATGTACACCGTTTACCTGGAGCTAAATTAAAAATAGACACAATAATCATAAATATAACAATACATATATAGTCTATATATATAGTCTATATTTGAATGAGTAAGTAAATGGTGATTGGCTGTGCTTAGATCCTAACTTTAAAACAGTTTAAGTAGTTTCATGTCATGAAAACCGTGCGGCGTCAAAACGACCCTTTTATATAACGGCTCCCGTTATATAGGCTCCCGACAAAAGGGCTCCAGTCAATAAGGCTCCTGACAAATAGGCTCCCGTCATTTTGACTCCCGACATATAGGCTCCCGTCATTTAGTTTTTTCCACAAAACGGCCCCCGTCATTACGACTCCCGACAAATAGGCTAGCGTCAATTTGGCTCACGACAAACGGACCACTGACAATACCGTTTCTGTAGAGACTAAGTCTCCCGGCAAAGCGGTCTCGTTGAATATGACACCTGCCAGTGGGACCCCTTCATCAATATTCTTTAGAGTTAGCTTACCCAACACTCTTATGTAATACAACGTATGCATCTCTTGTTCGGCAGGCCTTATTTTTATATTAGTTTATCTATTATAAAATATAGTATGTTTTAATTTAGGGTCATCTATCTATGACTTCAATAATTGAGTCAGTTATAGGCTGTTCCAATATGTCGGGAGCCCATTTGTCGGTAGCCAATATGTCATGAGCCCATTTTGTCGGGAGCAAATTTGTTGTGAGCCCTTATGCCGGGTGCCAATATGTCGGGAGCCACTTTGTCGGGAGCCAGTATGTCCTGAGCCTATTTGTCGGGAGCCAATATGACGAGAGTCCATTTGTCGGGAGCCTAAATGTCGGGAGCTCATTTGTCGGGAGCCTATATGTCGCGAGCCAATATAACGGGAGCCCATACTTTATTACTAACCATCGACGGTTATAGGGAAGGCATCGCTTGTGCTTGAGACCCCGCTGTACGTGATGGTGCAGGTGTAGCTTCCAGCATCTTTGGCTGTGGTTGCTCCAGTTATAGTGTAAGTCTCAGATGATGGAGTTAAATTATCATTGTCTCTGAAAGTATTTTGATTTTGTTAATTATATTTCATGAATATTATAGTAATGCTTTTATGTTGGTGTAGGTATATTTGTTGCTTCTGTTTGAGGTTTGAGTTTCCTCTCCTAGATGGGTTGCTGGCCCCAGCTATCCAGCCACCTCTGCTTATTGTCTTGAACTCGGTACTTTTTAAAAACAACAATTATGATAATTACCAACCTGACAACAACGTCTGCAGTACATCGACAAGTGAGTTCTATTTAAAATTTTATCTTGTTGCCCGTTAAAATGATAGATTTTTTTTATTCCAATGAACTGTTACATGATTTTTTTTCAGAGATAGTTAATTCATATAAAAAGATTCTAGGTAGGCCTTTATATAAATAGCTAAAACCAATGATTTTTTTTTCTGTCTCATATGCTACATTGTGTTTGACTTACTTTTTCCAAAGGAATGTCACTCCTGTGGTATTACTTGAACCAATATCACACATTAGAATGTAGTCACCACCTTCACCATATATAGAGCCAGCAGTCATTCTGATAATTGTTGGTTTAACAACTGAAATAGTAGATTTGTCGGATATAATTATTATTTAGCAGTTGTGTTTTATCTTTATACAATTAAACAAGCTACTCATCTTTATATAAACCACACATAAAATTGTCATTTAGAATTCGTCATGTAATATTCCACCTTGTCCGTTACACATTAAAATTTACACTTAACCTGAACTTAATATTGAACTTATACTAGTATTGCAATGCTAGCATTAAAACTTACAGACACACGATTCGCCAATCAGCTTGTAATGAGCTGTGCACGAGCAGAATTTTAGTGTTGTTGTGGTACATGTTCCTGTGTACCCATTGCCTGTACAGTCAGTGTTTGTTGTACACCGTTTACCTGGAGCTATGTTTGTTAGATACAATGGTATTTAGATTGATTTAGGGTATAGAGCAATTATTGTTTCATATGTATTTATATCTAAATATACAGCCTATATTTATTTTTTCATTATATAATTTATATGAATATAGTAATATACAATGTCTGTATTTATATTTTTTGGGCCTAAATGTTAATTAGTTGAAATGGTCATTCCTCACGTTTTAATTCATTCGTTTTACATTACTTAACGTAAACATGTTTCTAGATAACAGTAATTTTGCAATCGCAAAAAAAATTTACATTTTGACTGTTCAACATTTTATCATATTGATTTTTCCGGACGTATTTGAATATAGCAGTAACGTCTTTTTTCCCTAAATATTTAATTTATAGTACAGTTAAGTTATACGTTTTAATATCAAATTCTCAAAAACTAACCTGAAACTGTAACAGGAAACGAAAGACTTGTCGATGAATCTCCATTGTAGGTAATTGTGCAGGTGTAGCTTCCACCATCTTTGGCTGCTGTTACTCCAGTTATGGTGTAAGTTTCAGATACAATAGTAGTATCATTACCGTCTCTGTAAGTTTTAGATTATGTTAATTATTTTACATTAACATTGCAGTAAAAGTGTGTGTACTTAGCATTGTGTTTCGTAATATGTATGTCTCTAACCTAAATGTCAAACATAAAGTATTGGTTTCAATAAATCTATTTTAAACGCTAAACATTGTCTGACAATATTAATTAGAACAGAGATGGTGTAATAAAGCAGTTGTAACTCAGGGTAATGTAGTGCCCTACTGCTTTCTGACGATCACCAACACAATTTAAGATAAAATATGTAGGCCTATGCAAACTGTAATGATATAAGAAAAGAAAACACAACCAAAGAAAAGACTACTTTATTATTAATTTTTCTGAGAGTAAACTTAAATTGTCAGCTAAATGTTAAATAAATTATAAAAATCTTTGACAACCAAATAATAATTATTTTAATAAAGTTGAAAACAATTAAATTAATTTTCTGACAGTTTAACCGGAAATTTTACAACGAATGACAATGTCGTGCACGTACACGTACACGTACACGTACACGTACACGTACACGTACACGTACACGTACACGTACACGTACACGTACACGTACACGTACACGTACACGTACACGTACACGTACACGTACACGTACACGTACACGTACACGTACACGTACACCTACACCTACACCTACACCTACACCTACGCCTACGCCTACGCCTACACCTACACCTTCACATACACCCACACCCACAACCACAACCACAACCACAACTACACCCACACACAAACGTACACGCACATACACACGCACACGTATAAACACACGCACACTTACTTGCTCCAAACGTATGTCATGCCCGTATTTATACTCGAATCAGTGTTGCAAATAAGGGCGTAATCGCCTCCTTCAGCATACACATCGCCAGCAGTCACACGGCTGATTGATGGCGTTATAACTAACAATCATACAGCATATTATACACGTTTTTAACAGTAGGCTTATCAACATTTTGAACAATATAAAATTCATCATTGTTAACACATCATTCTTTGAACTTTGCTTTTTAAATGTCATTTTATAACTTGTATCATTTCCTTGATTGTAAATATTTAAAAAATGTTGATTTGATTATTTTAAAATAGAAAAATCAGATGTTATTATTTTAATTAGATTACGTAAAAAACAACTTACAGACACACGCTTCGCCTTTCAACTTGTAATGAGACAAGCAATCGCAGATTCTTGGTGATGTCAAAGAACATATTCCTGCATATTCTTTGAATAGACAGTTAGTGTCTTGTGTACATCGTTTGCCTGGAGCTATGTTGATAAAATCCTCTTATAATCAATTATGTTTAATGACGTTTTACAAAACTGTTAGTTGTATAAATATAATGTATAAAATATTTTATCATATATAGATTTAAGTACATATTATATATATATATATATATATATATGTAAAAATACATTTTATATGTATTTATTACCCTGTTTATGAATCAATATTAGCTATTTATTTAGTATTTGTTAATTTGTGAGACCTTAAGATAGGATAGTAGATTGTAGGAATCTGGAAATATAGAGCTCTGATCCCTGACACAAATTTGTAAGACAGTAGAGAATTCTGTCACTTTGTGCTAAATCATAATGTTATAGGATTATTGAAACAGAAGAACTTTAAATTATCTGCTAATGTTTTTTTAGCAAGGACTTAAAAAATATATTATTTCATTATAATAGTTACGCTTTTATATCTGCCTGTCTATCCAAAACGTTCTAGAGAAAAAACTTTGGAAAATAAAAATTTTCACATTCAAACGGAACGAAACTTCCCACGACTGTGACGTCAAATGGAATATATAGGACAAAATATATATGCCAAAAAAAGTATGGCATCATTGATACTCGATAATAAAGACACTAACATTATGGGTCTCATCTTAAAAGTGGTCTGCGTGTACAGTTTCTTTCAGGCATCTCTTTGTGTAAATCCTATTCAAAAGCCGATTCTGTTTAACATTCCGTTTTTATTGACATTTTTTTGGTTTTGGTTTCAGTTTAGAGAAAAAGACAACACTATCAACTTAGCGACCCTTGTATTTCTCTCTCTCAACGAGCCATTTATCTAGTAGTATATATTATCGAATTTGAAATAAATAGTTCACATCTTACCTTCGATGGTTACATCTAACGCATCGCTTGTGCTTGAGACCCCGCTGTACGTGATGGTGCAGGTATAGTTACCATCATGTGTGGCTGCTGATGCTCCAGTAATTGTATACGATTTAGTGATAGCCGTATCAACTCCGTTTCTGTAAACATTTAGATATATACTAATGTTTTATGTCAGTTTATTACATGTACACTTCTATTCCGAGTCATTCACAAATATTAACATTTTTAAAACTTAATTTACTTTTATCAAACACCCAATCTAGTTTTATCTAATAGAAATCTATATTTCAGTTTGTCAATACATTCAGAAACAACTAAATTTAGATAGATGTATAGTTATTTTTTGTCCTTAAATGCGACCCCAGTGTGGTTTTGATCATTTAAATAGTGTACAAAGACAAAAAGACGAAAAAGTTAAAGTAAATTTATAACGTTGTTATGCACTTAAGAATTAATAATATAATCATATAGGCATGAAGGTAAACATATCATTATTGGAAAAGAAATTCAATCTAACAAGCAAAGCCACAACCAGCTGTTTTTACCCAACGTAAATATTTAAGTATACATAAACAAATTCAACACATTATTAATTTTAAAAAAAAACCCACCTAAAAACAGAGACGTATTTAATTATTTCTTAAGATTGTATAAAATTAATAAAAAAATAGTTTAAATTAACAAAAATTGAGGTGTATTCGCAAAAAACCCCTTACACTGTGTTTTTTAGGAAAATCCTGACAATTCTGTAAAGGTAGAACTATAATATGCGTGTTGTTGGAATACTATATATATATATATATATATATATATATATATATATATATATATATATATATATATATATATATATATATATACATATACATATACATATATATATATATATATATATATATATATATATAAATTTAAATATATATATATATATATATATTATATATATATATATATATATATATATATATATATATATATATATATATATATATATATATATATTTAAAGTTGTTAATAAAGTCGGTGAAGTTGTGTTAGATTTCGTTTATTGTGTGACCATAAACAGCTGTGTGTTAAATAATTAACTTTTATATTTTATTAACTTTTTAATGCTAGAAATCGTATGAAATTTATTTTTATACATTTAAAACAAATTTAAACATAACAAATAAAATCTACTCAAATCTGTAACTTACGCATTTAATAAAAAAGTTTTTTTTTCATGTTTGGTTGTGTTTGTTTATGTTTGTTTGTATATGTATGCATTTTTGTTTGTATGTTTATTTTATATATCGTCTTACAATTTTTATAACCGTTCAACAATGGACATAATGCAATAGCGACAACCTCGTAATCTACATACCTTAAATACTCTACGCTCAACATAACACAATACGATCATATACCACTTCCGTGATACCTCTACTTGCACACCTTAGTTCGTCTAATTTGCACAGTATTATTTAAATATTTAAGAGTTCATAATTAAGACCACGGGAGCGTCCTTGCTTTGTCTGTCATGTTTGGCTTAGACTTACTTTTTCCAGACGAAGGTCACGCCAGTGACGTCAGCTGATCCAGTTTCACACGAGAGAGTGTAGTCACCGCCTTCACCAAAAATGGTTCCAGATGGATCACGGGTAATCGTGGGCTTCACAACTGTTCAACAGGATATTTTACACGATTTAACACAGTCTTTTAAAGAAGTGCAGTTTATTTAAGGTAATTTAAGTAAAGTTAGATCACGCTTCTGAGCAAGACTGATTGGCATGTCATGTACTACTGACTACTGCAGAAATTATAAATCATACCAGACGGGTTAAGGACGTTACAAAATGTAATTTATTTTTTGTTTTTCATTGCCGAAAACACCATGCACCTTTTGAAGTATCCTAATTTGTACATTCCTTTTCGGGAATAACAGTAACTCGTCTGGTAACTAGCCAGGAGGTCTTAAGTTCGAATCTTGGTTCGAACTTGTGATTGTATGCCCACACTGCTGTAGAGGGTACCTAACTGACGTTAGGGAAAGTAAAGGCGGCTGTGTATAGTGCTGACCACACCATCTATGTAGGTCTTATATGCCGAGGTCAAGAAACATGAACTCTACTTCATTTTACCCAGTAGATTGCTAGGAATAAAGAGGAATCTATAATTTGTATACATTAATTTTTATAATGTATACGTATAAATGATAACTGTATCGGTTTTACTAAATGTCTGTTACGTTTTGTCCAAGTCATATATAATGTAGGCTCAAATAAAGCTCCAAGACAGGAAGAGGATGAAAAATGGACGCCAGCGTGAAAAGTCTCAAAGGTATTTGAGAGGCCCATAAATTAATTTAAAAATCATGCACGGCGTAGTTACAACTAACTTGGTTATAAAATCCTGTCTGGTTTTTTTCGGACTTTACTAAATATTGGATGTATTTGATGTTTTTTATTATTTTCGGTAACTAAATAATAATAATAAAAAAAAAAAAAAAAAAAAAAACAATTTGGTTTTCACGTGTAATAGCGACATAAACAATGGCATCCATAAATGTTTATTGTACACACTGTAAGCTAAAAGAAGAAAAACTAGGTCATGGGGTATAAATTTGCTTTGTTTGTTAAAAGCTTGATCTGCAATGTTTTGTAAACAAACAAAAAAAACTATAAAGTGGGGCTGTCAGAAATCGATCAAGGAGTTCCTGTACAGCCAATCAATGTTTGTCTTACGAAAGTGAAACATCGGGTTATAACTTATAATTGTACAAGCTGATAATTATATATAATTTGAAACACAACTGTCCAAGTCCTACAATCCTATAAATATATTCATACGACGCTATTAATAACAAGCCTTAATTTTTCATCATGTTATTTTGATTTCATTCAATTAATCTGTTACATTAAACACTGAAAACCTAATGAATATTTACTAAACACTAAAACACTTACGACTGCAGGTTTCTCCTCGCGCAACAAAATTCTTATCACAGGTACAGACTTGAGGTGAACCGGAGGGGCATTGACCTGTGTACCCGTTGCCTGTGCAGGTACTGGCTGATGAACATCGTTTTCCTGGTGCTATATATTAAAATTATATATATATATATATATATATATATATATATATATATATATATATATATATATATATATATATATGCTTGTTGACTTTCATCTCCCCCGTCCCCAATATCACACATCGTCACAAAAAGCCGGACCCGGGCATGAAATATGACGTCAAACCTCAGCCTACATATTTTTTGTCTTTTAAAAGCACCAAAGTTCTCAACACCAAGAACATTGGCTAAACAATTCTTTATTCTAATCCATCCTATGTTATTCAATTTAATGTAAGCAGTGAAACAATAAATAAATGACAAAAAAACAGTGTCATATACCATATAGTTAAATAAGTATATACAAGAATAATTCAGGGAGATCACTAATTTTATTGTTATTGTTTCATGATTGCCTCAAAATAAAAATGAACTATTATTTATTCATTATTTGTGTTTCTTAGAGAGAACGAAGTACTCACTTTCAACCTAGTTGACTGACAACAAAGACAATGACGAACAATACATGGTTACAACATAAATACGCAACTCGTATACTTGAATATATATTAAACATGATTGCATGATCCAAGGTCAAGGTCAAGCTGTAAATGACAAACAAATACAAAAGACGTAAACGCGACGTTTTAACCAACGAAGTAGTTACATATTTTAAAAAAAACTAATGTAAAAGATTATGCACATGTTTGTACTAAATAAAGTAATTTGCCACCAAAACAGGATTTGACTTCTAAACTGGAAGAACCAGATGTTTGTGTGAAAGAGAGACGAGCGCACAAGCCAAATTGATAGCTAAATGATGCGGATAGAAGACAAACATGGAGTTAGCTTACTCAGTTATACTAAACTGATGTTTACTATAGGGCTGGTAAGTAGGTCACCAAACAGTTCTATAGCTCATGCAGGATTTATTGCTCCGTAGAACTGGTTGGTGACCTACTTACAAGCCCTATAACTCCAAGACTAAGTGCAATGAACTTGAAATGAGGATGGCTACCGGGTTGGCGAAAAGTTTACTTTAGGCGAAATCTTCGAAGAAAACGATTGAACTTTGAGAACAGTGGCAGTAAAATGTACCATATAAGTTGTGGTACACTATGGAATTTGACATTGGATGTGTGTTCATTTATGTACTATTTTGGGAGCAATGATTTTACATATAGAAATAAAGTGTTGTTATCTGGAAACTGCGGTCAGAGTGTGTTTATCATTCGGACCTAAGCCAGCGTCAAATGACGTGTCCGCTTCCAAGGAGTGGACGAGAACACGCACGACTAGCAGCTATTATATCTCTGCCGCATTTAGTCGCTGCGCTAAAAGGGTTGAATACAACCAAACAAATAACGTATTAAGTCTGTCACACACATACACATATACACTCATATATATATATATATATATATATATATATATATATATATATATATATATATATATATATATATATATATATATATGATAGAAGCGTTACTAGCCTGCGACTGTTACAGTAAACGAATCGCTTTTGCTTGAGGCAAAGTTGTACGTGTTAGTGCAGGTGTAGTCGCCATCATGAGTAGTTGAATCTGCATTTTTAATTGAGTAGGACTTTGTTGTAACGCCAGTGTCGACATCACCTCTGGAATAACACAACATTGAGAAAATTCTACTGCAAATTCTGACTAAGAATTTGTATTTCAGTATTAGTATCTCAACATGTTTATTTTAGTAAAAAAATAGTTAGGACAGGTTACCATTACATAGGTAAGCTCTTCGTAAAAGAGCTGATTTTGTTTTACTTTGTTCTCAACTATTTTTCAATTACGATTTAGTAAGAAACCAAAGCCCTTATATGCTGGAAGTGACATTCCAACTCTGATTGTAATGTAAGAATAGTAGCCTTTGTCGGCTAAGCTTTGCTTCAGCCGTTTATACCCATGTCTAAATTTAAATTATAAATGATACATTAATGAGTGATTACGTTTTCATAAAAATAAACAGTAATGCATCAATCTACGCACACAGCCGCGACACGTACACTTTTACCTGATTATAAAATTTAACTTACATATCACTTGTCATTTCTCGATAACAATGTTCATTACGCTAAAATAATGAACATCGGAGTCAAGTCATTATGTCTAGAGTCGTGTTTTTTTTCCTCTTTAAATACTCCTATAACAATTTCTATAATCTCCATCCCTATAGAAATAGCATTCCTTATTCATATCCCCCTATCCGCAAACATTTATCTCATCCATTATTCCTTATCCTTTATACAATAATATACTCTACAAGTACTATAAAAACAAATCCCACCACTGCCTAATAAATGTTTAAATAATATGTAGGCCTTCACGATCGCCATTAATATTAAAATCTTAATTAAAGTCGTTAGAACTTTGTCAGTAAGCATTCAAACAAAATTCAAACTTAATCTAAAAACCGAAATATGACGTTTTACTCGGGCTTATGACGTTACTCTTTGCCATTCACAGAGGCGCAGCGAGGGGGGGGGGACATATGTCCCCGGGCGATGACCTTAGGGGGCGCCAAAATGGGTTGGAAAGACAAATTGAAAATTTGAAGGGGGTGGAAATCGAAAGTCTGAGGGGAGGGTGCAAATCGAAAGTTTGAGGGGGGGGGGGGTGCAAATCGAAAGTTTGTCCCAGGGCGCCGGGAAGGGTCGCTACGCATCTGGCCATTCACAGCTTGGTCATTAACCCCCCCCCCCCCCTCCCTCCATGTCAACCACCACACTGCATACCTTCCTACAACAGAGTAAACAATATACC
This sequence comes from Physella acuta, assembly GCF_028476545.2. NCBI lineage: Eukaryota > Metazoa > Mollusca > Gastropoda > Physidae > Physella > Physella acuta. The sequence goes on along the minus strand of NW_026732065.1, from coordinate 172,526 downwards.
AATACACTGCTTTTCCTGAATACATCTACCAATCCCTAACTCTGTTCCTACAAAAATAATCTCTTAGATGCAATAAATAGAAAAAAAAAATTCTTTTCTTTTAAAAGTATAATAATGCACTACTATTTAAATAACTATAAAGAAAGAGTAAATCAATAATTATGAATTCAATACCTTTACAGAAATACAAAAATGTATTGAGTAGCCCACGCTTTTCTTTAGAGTTATTTAAATACTGATGCTTTGTAAAATTACCTTTAACAGTCCTATATTTTCTCCTTTTTACTTGCTCGTATACGAAGTATAAAGGAGGTATTGTAATCGTGCGAAAAATCGAGTCGGAAAAACATAATTTTGCAATTCGGTTAGTATGTCTGTGCGTGTGTATGTGTGTGTGTGTGTGTTTATGTGTATGTGTCTGTCTGTCTGTCTGTCTGTCTGTGAACACGATAACTTGAGTACTGTTGCGGTTAGGTTAACGAAATTTCATGTGTATATGGTGTATCAAATTTTTGTTCTGTGTCAACTTCCAGCGGTTTCCGGTGACCGGTAGTCAAGCTTATTCTGCTTTCGGATTTGGTCCGACTGCCGGTGCGGTTGAAAATGTATAACATAATCGATATCTTGTACACACAACTAAAATTATTGTTCGTATTTATTTGAAACCTGATCATAATTATTCTACTCATATTATTTCATACGTTTCAAAATAACTAAATCGCTAAACGTATTTGTTTGTTTCAAAATTAGGACGTGTTGCATTTTGGGCGAATTTTGTGTTAATGTAAGAGATATGTTGTACAATTTTACTTTTTCCACACGTAGGTCCAACCAGATGTTATACTTGAGTCAGAATTGCACTCCAGAGTGTAGTCTCCACCTCCGGCAAAGATGATTCCAGAAGGTACAGTGGAGATGGTTGGTTTCATTACTGTTAAAATTAAAGATAATTTAGTTATTTTTAACGTTGCTGAAAAAATGCTTATTAATTGGGTACATTAAAAACATTAAAAGTAACGTATCAAATAATTTAGAAAGACAGCACAGTTACATCTTTTAGCGTACAAGAGCGATTTCATAATTTAAAAACTGTCTCTCACTTCAGAAATATGTAAACAATTATATGGTTGTAGTTGTAAATAACATATAGTTTTCATTTTTTACGGGATTAAACCGCGTATACCGCTACCCTAATCTAGGTTTTAGCACCTTTTTATGAGTTTTTCAAACTTTTCTTATGCACAAGTTCTCAACAATTAGCATGTAGTAATTCGAATAGTATTGTCATGACACTAGTCATAAATAGGTTACAGGTCATGCTGGCGTTAGAGGATAGCTTCGGTCAGGTTGAATAGGTAGGTCAGGTAGATTTTGGTCAGTCAAGGAGAACCAATAGAATTATAGCTGGAGATAACAGTGTGACGGTCAGCTGACTATTGCCTTGTGGGTAGTTGGAGACAGGTGGCGTTAGTGATGTGTTGATGAGTTGAGTGTTAGCTGTCTAAGTTTAGGAAGCAGCCTGTTAGATATTGTTAGGAGATAGTTGAATCTCACTGCAGATTAGTTAGATTGGAGTAGAGAAATTTGTATAAACTAGTTAGTAAAAAGAGTAGAAGATCAATTTGTGTTGGAATAGAGAATATTGTCTATCTTGAATTGGACTTGTGTTATAATTCCACACACTGTGCCAGGCTTATATAAGGAGATTTGAATGTGTTTGGGTATAAATGACAATATACCAATAACAGATCTATATATAACTCCAAAACAACCTTCCCTTCACAAGTAGGCCCTATACACAATCCGAAAAATGCATTTATGATAATAGGGTTTAAATGTACTGTCAAAAACACATGGAACCGCCACAAAAAAATAAGATGAAAAAAATAATTTGCTTTATTTTATAAAAGCATTGGTCTTTACTTTTTAATGCTAATCATTTTGGCGACCAATTCTTTTATTATTATTTTTTTATACTCTTACGGCAGAAGTGGTAAAAATGATAATTTTGGATAAGTTGGTAGAGAAAATAAAAAAAAAAATATATTTTACAGTTATAATTACTGCCTGGTGTAAAAGAAAGCCATTAAAATTGCACAGAGTCTGCTAAAGAGTTTCTTTAAAATCAAAATGATTCCTTTAGACATATTCTGACATGCATAATAGATAATAGCAGATTCAAGTGGTAATCGCCATGCATTGCAGTGAGAGTAATTAATTAGTTTTTGTACAGACAATGTTGAATTGAAAATATTTTGGTATTGATCCTACATACCAACTGAAAATTAAAATAAATTACTTTTCAAATATGAAATTAACCTACCATTTTAAACAATGTAATTGGCAGTTTTTACACGAGTTTTTGCCTCTGATTAAATGATTTTAAAACCTTTTTTATTCTTTTAATTCAAAGTTGATCAACATTGTTTATCGATTAAAAAAACAAACAACGAATCATTAAAAATCTTACCAGCATGAAACGACGCTTCAGCCGTTTGAAAAAAGCTTTTCACAGCCCGACATGTGTACACGCCTATATCAGCGATCGCAAAGTTATAAAGTTGGATTGTCTTATCATACTGGCCGTCGATAGTGGTGCCGTTGAATGACCATTTGTAAGAATCTGCTGTGTATGTAGCATCTCCGCATGATATAACAAGGGTAGATTCTAGTGCTATATCGCCAGTACTAACGGTGGTGATAGTTGGGACTGCAATAACATTATCACCTGCAAAATAGAAACAAAGAATAAAGAGGCTGAACAACGACAAAAATATTACTATTAACCGATGCTATTTTACTTAATTAAAACATTACAATGCCTGTAAATAAATGTTATTACCTATTGTTATTTTGATAGTGCTGGCTGAAGATACCGTTGATAAGGTAGGAGCAATATAATATGTAGCACGACATATATAATTATCTTCGCTGGCTACATCTGTAGGAATTGGAAACGATCTACTCGAAGAGGTTACTTTGATTGACTGATCTGACTAAAGACATAACATAAAATAGAATGATAGTATCTATATATGTAAAAAACATTGTATATATGTGAGTGTGTTTGTTTGTTTGATTGTCTTTTATCTATTGCTACACTTTGATGGCACTTTGGGAAGTCTTTCGAATACTCCATGGGAGGTATTTGCAAAATTGCCCAGGCAGTGCACAATTTGATTCTTCTCTATACACGGTATCCTAATATTCAAAAGCCCATGTGCGCACTTCTCTCTCACTCTCTCTCTCTCTCTCTCTCTGTCCGCAACATTTTTCTCGAATATATGGAGAACTTAAAGATACGGACTTCTGTTGAAAATAATATGTTGTATGTTTTAAATGTGTAAACTAAATTTTATTTTAAGAAAGAAAATAAAAATTAGGCATATTCGAATGTAGTAACACATTTTTAATTATGAAACCGCAAAAGTGTTTATTGTGACAAGAAAGCAATACACAATGACGTTTTATGTCAAATGTTAGATTATGGAAAAATGAGCTATTTTATTTAAATTTGAATTAGATCTATAAATCTACATATATAAGGTCTACTTAAGGTTTAAGTAAAGTCTAAGTAAGTTCTATGTAAGTTCTAAGTAAGGTCCTTGTAAGGTTTATGTAAGGTCTATGTAAGGTTTAAGTAAAGTCTAAGGTCTAGGTTCTGAGGGCTGAGGAATTAGGTAAAGGCTGAGGGCTGAGGGCATAGGTCATAGGTCATAGTGCTTAGGGCTTTAGGCTTAGGAGTTAATGGCTCAGGGCTCAGCGCTTAGGGTTTAGGGCTTAGGTTGTGGGGCTTAGGGGTCAGAGCTTTGGAGCTTAGGGCTCAGGGTTAAAGACTTAAGAGTTAGGACATGACTTAGGGCTAAAAGCTTAAGGCTTCACACCTAGTGAATGAGGTACTAGCCATGAGGCATAAGACACAATACATTCATAATGAAGTTTAAATTATATAGGGTTGGTGTTCGAATAAAGGATAAGGAATAATGGATGAGATAAATTGTTAGCGGATAGGGGGATATGAATAAGGGATGCTATTTCTATAATGATTGGGATTATAGAAATTGTTATAGAAGTATTTAAAGAGAAAAAAAAACACGACTCTAGACATGTTGAATCACCAACCTGTCGCAATAACTCGTATGTGAATGCCGCTTCACTCTTCAAATATTCTGGCACTGGCGTAGTGTGGCATTCAACGATTGGTGGATTAGCGTTTAGATTATAAGCTACATCTCCCGTGATTAACCCAGCTGTTGGGTCTGTTACTGTAACAGTCACACCGGTAAACGACAGACCTGTAAAACCATGCTAGTTAAATAAACCCATAACGAACATTCAAAACGTCGTCACGAGAAATAAAATAAAGATTTTGATCTTGTTTTATTAAATTGATTTTAGTATTAGGGCTTGTAAGTAGGTCATCAATGTCTTGTTCTCGCCACTATCATCTTTTTAAAACCAAATCTAAATACGTTTATTAAATCGGTTAAAATACATAGAAAGGTTACTTCCGCTTCTGTTATTTAAAATCGTAAACAATGATGATGATAGACTTTAAGATGTAGTCTAACTTAAAGAAAAATATAGCCTGTATTAAATAGTATTTTTAAAAAGATGAATAAAGTTAGTTATTATTTATTCGAATGCGTAAAAGTTGTCCAAATCGTAGTTACTTTAATAATTTAATACTAATAGCCTTGGCCTACCGGTACTTAATTTGATTTATATTAGTAGTACCATTTTTATAATTATTGCATTTAAAAAACTTTTGATACTTTAGATTCTGAAGCGAGGCCTAGAATTAAATAACCGTAATGTCTTTTGATATCAATACATAGGCTAATGTTGACAACCATTAATGTAGTTAGAAAATATTTATCTCTCTCTGGTTAACGAGATTTCTAATTTTAAGTGAAAGTGACCGAGACTAACAAGTCATATTAATTAGGCCAACTATAATAAATAAAATACTAAAATTGTATAATTGCATTGGTTTAGAATATACATTACCAAAGTACGTTTAGAAACAAACTTTTCAAATACTTTCTGAAGCAGTAAAGGGTTTTGTTTCATTTCAAGTCTACCTCGGCTGCTGCGCCATTTTATCAAACACCATTTCAAAATGTTATTTCCCTTAATACCCGTCGTTAATTTAACCAATCTAATGTTGTAACAGAATATACAGTGTTTACGCCGGTTCTGCTGGACGCTTAGTCTGGGTTAAATGACCCATTGGGGTAGCCAGGAATTGGTCAAATATTTTTCCATATGTATACAGTCATATATATATATATATATATATATATATATATATATATATATATATATATATATATATATATATATATATATATATATATAGGGGTGTAAGTCCCTGGGAGGGGTTATAACCCCCCCTAACTCCCTCTTGCCTACGTCACTGAAATGACCCTTCACGTGAGACCTTAATGCATAACAGGCTGTCCATCTCAATATTCCATTAAAAAATCAGATCCCGTTACCCACACAGATTTCTCACCATTTGGAATTCGCCTCTGTAAGGTTGTCAACCATTGCCGAACGATCAGACAGAAAGACAAAATTACATTTTAAAAAATCAATCTACTTGAAAGCTGTCTCTTAGCCTTCAGAAACTTGAATGTCTTATTTTAATACTTGGCCGTAAACCAGCTTGTACTAACACGTAGTCATTATAGTCATAGGACCTCTGTATTAGAATTTAACGATTTCCTGTCATAAATGGAAATGCAGTGGTCACATATACAAAATAATTTACCTTTAATTGTTTTCGGTAAAGAGGCTTTTCCGTAGGTTAAATGCTCTAAAAGCACGCAACTAAAATAAGGCACAATAGAAGACAGATAAATAATTAGTATATAACCCACCGTCAGATATGTCTTCTGCAGGTAAGGTAACCGCGTTGGTTGAATCATCGAATACAACATTGCTATATGTTGCTAGCCTGCACGTTACTACTAGATTATACGTATTGCTATCCATTGTGAGTTTGGTAATCATGTTAGAGGAGCTGGTTAAAACTGAGTCATCCGCTGCATTCTGTGTAGACAAAAAAATAATGTCAGTTACATTTAAAAAGAATATACACAATTTTTCATTATAAATGTCAAACTTACTTTGTCTTGAAATATTTTTTTTAAATTATTGTTTATTATTCTCGGTGAAATCGCGAACAGTAAAGCGTCGGAAAATGAAATCGAATATTGCTAATCTCGAGACCTATTCAATGATCATAAAGCCAGGCTATGCATCCAACCGTTTTAGGAACCAGAAACTAATTAAATTTTATCTAGCAACAGTGCGAAATTAACGTCAGTTGCGATGCTAGTTTTATGAAAAGCAGATGCAGGCAGATATTAGGTGACAATTTTATAATACTATTTTTAGTCGTTTTCCTTATGACGTGTAACACTACATATTTTTTTTTTTTTAATTTTTTTTTTTAATTTTTTTTAATTTTATTTTTTTTTAATTTTTTTTTTTAATTTTGTTTTTTAATTTTTTTTTTTTTTAATTTTTTTTTTTTTACTTATTGCTTCGAACATGTGTTGTCTTGAAGACGGGGTAGAAAAAAGTAAAAATAAATTAAGCAATTTTGTTAAACTTAATGTGTGAATGTGTGGATACATGTGATAAGTCATATAACAGTTTAGTTGCGTGGCAATTGAGATAATGTTTAGCAAATTAAACTACCTTTACAGTGTAGTTTGTTTTAATTCTGACATATTACGCCTATAAACCAATAAGTACACGTGTTTCAGAATGCTATGAATTTAAACTTATGAGTTGGCATGCTAAAATGACAGAACCTCTTGAGATTTAACCCAGGGCACAGGATTATCTCCCTGTTTTGTACATGACTCAACAATTGGATAATTAAGGCAATTAACCCCAATGCTACGAGGCACAAATTTCATCTGCACCTTGTCTCATGGACACTAACGGGAATGATGTTGAATTTAGATTTTAGTCAAGTTTGTTCATACTATTTAATAACAATATTATATTTATAATTTTTATATTATTTAATACTTATATATATATATATATATATATATATATATATATATATATATATATATATATATATATATATATATATATATATATATATATATATATATATATGAAAAAAAGCATGTTAAACTTTGGATACGACTTGGTCAATAGAAAGCATTCGGACGACATAGAAGGGGTAATTCATCTACTCGGATTTAATTTTCAAAACATGATCTATTATGATGAAATGATTCTTAAGTTAAAAGTTAGTCTTTTGCAATCTACAATTCATGTTTATAAGATACCTGTTGATATCTAAAATAGGCATTCTTAAAAAAAGGTTTTCATTTTCGGGGGGAAAACGTATAAGGCTTTAATTGGGACTGTGTTTTATTATAATGGGGTTTAAGCGGTAGGTGCGTGATAACACTTAGACTAAATTGAATCTATGCAAATTAGCCGTACATTTGTTATTAATTGACTGCTACACTTAAAAAAAGTTATTTCAACTGTGTTCGGAAAGCGACCAAGAAAAACAAGTAGCTGATTTGTTTTAATAAAAGTAAAGATTCCTCTTAAGATCTAACGATCCAATAGGCAGAGGAAGTGGAGTTCATATGTTTCTCTGCATAAAATGGGATAATATGTTCAGCACTTTGCCCAGCTGCCTTTACTTTCCATAACGTGAGTTAGATACCCAACAGAGTTGGGAGGACTCAGGGACGTTCCACTAACTACAACCCTGATTCGAACTCGAAAACAGTCTAGCACTACACATCTAGGCCAGTCCCAAGATTAAATTTAATATGTAGTTATGATTTTCAGGATATTTTAGAATAAGTACTTTATTCTCTATAGTTCGGAGGATTTTTACTTATAATAACCGACTTTAACTTACAATAAAAGATACTATTCCAGCATAACCCATTGGGGCGTCATAGCAGATAAGTGTTACTTGATTTCTTGCATTTATTACAGAGTCCGAAGAAGCCAATTTTACTTGTACTGCGCCTTGATCTGAAGATAAATTTCAAGATATTACAACACTCTAATATTACCTTAAATGATATGTTATTTAATATCTGTACATGTCTATACGTTGCAAACGATATTTTATTATACTGCGTTTGTTTTTACAATCTCTATTACACATTAAAGATGAAATTATAATCGAGCAAAAAATCGAAAGGAGATTTTCACTCATCTCCCTGAGTCGGAAAAAAATTAGCTTTGCTATTAGTCTCTGTGTCTTTCTGTGAAAACGAAATTTCATTTATAGTCATCATATCAAATGCGTTGCTCTGTATCAACATTCCCAGCGATGTCAGGTAACCGGAAGTGGAACTTATTCTACTTTCAGTTAGATATCCGAGTTTTCACACATATGTAGAAGATCTATTTTCAGTTCAAAGTAGAACTTTACGCTATTTCAGTTTTCACCCAAAAAATACGTTACTTTTATATCCGTCTCAATTAAGTGGCAATTGAAGTAACACAGTAATTTCTGTTCTAAACTATATTCAATAAAATAATTTACGTAATCATAAAATAACGAAAATCCAAAGACAAGTTATTCAAAAACCAATTTAAAAGTCCCAATCTACAATATCAAACAGAAGTGACCTAGCATATGTAGCAAGTGTACTCCTCATAAACTGGGCATCCGCAGATGTGCGTCTGATATGCGAGAAATCTGCACAATGTTGTTATGTGTTGCTACTTAGTCGTTTAGTGGGAAACTTATTAATTCATTAATGTAAAATAAATATTTTTTTCACTGTCGACTGCTTAACATAAATACACTAACATGTACTGCCTCCATTGACAAGCGTAATTGAAACAACTTCACTTTTATCAGAGCTGAAGCTTTCCATGGTAGACACAGCTTGACATCTGTAAGGCAAAACAACGTAATGTCACTTGTAATAGTTGTGGGTTGTTAGAAGCTTTTATTTAATTTGCTATATAAATAGTAATATAGACCTATATATATATGTATATATATATATATATATATATATATATATATATATATATATATATATATATATATATATATATATATATATATATATATATATATATGTATATATATATATATATATATATACATATGTATACATATATGTATATGTATATATATATATATATATATATATATGTTTCGGGGGGGGGGGGGGTCATCCATAAATGACATCACGTCTGCCAGCACTTATCATCCCAAAATAACCAGACCCTACATTCAAAAAGACGTTTTTTATATTTTAAAAACTTTGCTAAACTCTACTTCACCTGCCCAGTGCCCCCGCCAAGTCTCGGACATGTTTGTATTTAAAAAAAAAACGATTCCGGCCGAGCATGGCTCTGACCACACTATCCCCTTCATATGCTGAGAACATAGAAACAGGTGAACTCTACTTCACCAGCCCTGTGCCCCGCGAGGTCCTGAAAGTCAACCTTATCATTCTCATATAGGCCTTTTTTTTTTTTTTTTTTTTTTTTTAAATACTTTTATTTGCAATTAAAACAAGTACATCAACATCAAATTTTTTAACATAATTTTGAACACCAAATGAAAACGAAAGGTTTTGCAAATGTAGGCTACATAATGAATATTTACATGAAGTCATGTATTTGATTATAAAAAAAAATTGCAAAGGCCTTAAGAAAAGATAATTAAAAACATTGTTGCAAAAAGGATATAAACCTTTTTACTATTACTTTATTTATTGTTCTAAACTTTTATAATTAATGTGGTTAATCTACCAATGAATATATCAATAAATTAATTAACGGCTTTAAATTAGTTTGTAATTAACAGTGTGTTTAAGAAGGAACAATATTTACCACCCAAAATCTTATTTTACAGCTCTACACATAAAACAGATTCTACCCAATAACAAATAAAAAAAAACAAACAAACAAAAAAATGAGTTATCAAACGTCACTATTCAGTCAAAGTTGAGCCATTGTTATAAAACTTTAATTTTAAAGTGGTTAATCTACCTATGAATAAATCAATAAATCAATTGACTTCTTTAAATAAATGTGTGATTAACAGTCTTTCTGCAATAAAAAAAATGTTCTCTCTACTATAAGCGATCGCAAACTGCGTGCGCATTATGACAAAAAATTAAAAACGTGGGGCGCCGTGATTTTCTTACAGTTTCTAATACTTCGGCGCCCCACGTTTTTCATTTTTTGTCATAATGCGCACGCAGTTTGCAATCGCTTATACTAGGTGTGATCGCTTGCATTATTGTGATGTATAGCATTTATTTTCTACTTTTTAGTTCAATCAGAAAACGTGGTTTTTTTTTTATTTTTTTAATGATAATTATTACAGCTCTACACATAATGCAGATTCTCCCCAATAACAAATAAAAAAAAAAAAAAAAAAAATGAGTTATCAAACGTCACTATTCAGTCAAAGATAAGCCATTGTTCTAAAACTTTAATTTTAAAGTGGTAAATCTACCTATGAATAAATCAATAAATTAATTAACGTCTTTAAATATATTATGTGTGATTAACAGTCTGTCTGCAATAAAAAATTGTTCTCTACCTACATACTATTTTACAGCTCCCATATAGAGCAGTTCCCTTACAGTACCAAATCAGACAAACAAACAAATAAATATTCAAAGAGGTAAACAAACTTGAGTTTTAGTAGTATAAAGATTATTGCACTTATATAACTAATGATATATTGAAAGCACATTAAAGTAATATATAACAATATTAAAATGGTATAAAATAAATTACTGATAATTCCCCGCCAGTAATATCCTCATTGTTTGCCCAGAGCCGATTTCAATATTGCCGAGATACCAGATATAGGAAGTAGCTCGTGGTACACTTGTGCAAGTCAAGACGCCCTCCTTTCCATTTATTAAATAAGCTGCTCTTCCCTCTTCTATGGTGACTTTCGGTTTATCAAGTTTCTCTGTTCGGTCACAAAAAATAGTTTGTGCATTAGAAACGCCTTTAGAGATAAGTAACTTATCCGCAATAAACATTGAAGAATTAAAATTACAGGAAGCTCTTTATAGAAACATTCAATAACATTCAATAATATTTGATAACATTTAATTATATTAAATAAAATTCTTTGGCATTTAATAATATTCCTTAATTGCAAATGGTGTATTTTTAATTGCGTGACCTCAGGCTGATCTGTCTTGTGATTCGCTCGTGTAATAGTAGATGCTTATTTCACCAGAAAAAAAAGTAATTTGAAAAGCGACTTAAGCTTTTATTAAAGATAGTTAACTACTTTTATTTTCTCATTAACAGCTTACTTTAATAATAGCTTACTACAAAATTTACTTTTAATTTTTTTTTCCAATATTTAGTAATTTGTTCTAAATGAAGATTACAATAAATAGGCGACGACAGATTATCTGCGTTAAAATCTGAACAGTATCTCGTTTTCCTATAGGGTAAGTTATATATATATATATATATATATATATATATATATATATATATATATATATATATATATATATATATATATATATATATATATATATATATATATATACATACATACATACATATATATATATATATATATATATATATATATATATATATATATATATATATATATATATACATATTTCGATTAACCCCCGATAAACTTTTTTCCAACCCAAAAATAAACTACAACCGTATCAGAAAAGATAAGTAGCTTCCGTCGTATAAGATGTTTGATTTAAATGGTTGTTTTAAATAGATACAACTAGTAACGCTTTAGTCGCAGAGTATATTCAATCAAGTTATCTGAAATCAAGCACTAAAAACACATTCTGGAAAATATATTTTTTTAAATTAAAAAAAAATGTGAACTTACTGCCACAGCCTGTTCGAATAGGAAAGTAGCCAGACATGCAATCACAAGTGTTGCTTGTGCATGTTGCCAAAGTATACGTTGTTGCCATGCAATCGGCATTGTTGGAGCACTGGGCGCAGTGAACATAGGACTTGAAAGCTGAAAACATTTGTTTAATACACACGGAAGATTTAAATAAAAAATACAAAGTTGCAATGTATATTAAAAGGTTTTTTTAAACATGTAATAGTCCCTTGAACTTTCTTGAATATGCTTATAAAACACTACGAGGGCAAGCAACTCGGGATATAGACATGATTTTTAATCAATAATTTCATACTTAAACTTGTTAAAATTGAATAGAATCTGGTAAAAAAAAAATTCCGCACCAAGTGAACGACAAACAATTTTTTTTAAAGTGCGGAATATTAGCGTTTTCTGAGAAAGCGGAAATAGCTTGAAGTACTACTTCCGTTCACCAAAAATTACTCAACGTTTGACGGAAAACAGAGAATTAGAACTTTTACTAATATGTATAATTTCGTTTATCAGAAACAGTACTAAAGTTAAAGTTTTTTGAAAAACCAAAAGTATAATATGTTCCACTTAACCAGAAGTCGATGAAAAGTTGACAGAAAACTAAAAATATGATAAATACTTATAAATAAAATGTTATCAACGTAGTTGTAACGGTACTCAAGTTAAAGTGTTAGCAGTCGCACAGTCACACAGACACACATCCACACAGACACACACACAAACACACAGACAGACATACGAAAAAAACTGCAAAAGTATGTTTTTCCGACTAAGGACAGTGTAAAACGTCGAGATCTGCGTTCTGATTTTTTTGCTTGATTTCAATAATTCGTCAATACTTTGTATACGAGAAAGAAAAAAAAAACCCAGTATATTTGTTTTATCGTTTTTAAACATTTTCACTGTATTTAAAAGCTAAATACATTACACACACATATGTATAATATATATATATATATATATATATATATATATATATATATATATATATATATATATATATATATATATATATATATATATATCTTCTATCTTCTTCTTCTATCTATATTCTATCTATCTATCTATATATATAAAAAGCAATGTATGGTTGTGTGTGTGTCTTTTATACATTACTACACCTCTCATCACATCGCCGTGAAACTTTGGGAAGTTTTTGTGATTATTCCTGGGGAGGTTTATGCGTGAAAAAAAAATTCAAATTCGCAGGGGTGGCGCCCCGGCAGGGCGCGATTTGTTTTTCTCTATATACGATATATAAAAATAAAAGTCGATTTTGGTTTGACATCGTTCATCCGATAGCCATTAAACTTCAGGGACTTGATTAGAACACTCCAGGGAAGGGTTCTGTTAAAAATCATTTTTAATTTCGCAAGGGCGGCGCCACGGGAGGGTGTGATTTTTCTCTGTGTAAGGTATATAAAAATAAAAGTCGATTTTGGTTCGACACAGTTTATCCCGGTGCCATAAAACTTTAGAGAGCTGATGAATACTCTCGAAAAGGTTTCAGGCGTGGGAGAGGAGAATGTGGGGGGTTGTGGGGAAAGGGGGATTTAATTTTGCATGGGAGGCCCCCCGGCCGGATGCGTTTTTCTCGCTTGTCTTTCCCGTGAGCGCTATGGTGACTACGTTCGGTCTTAACAGTGTGATAGACAATAGATAGGATGGGGCGTTACAAACGCTTACTAAATTGAATCAGGCGTGTCCTCTGGCGCCCTCGTAGGGTGTGATTAGGCTGAAAATAAAAATTTCGGCCCCCGAAGGCTCACAAGGGCCGCTGAGGGCCATGTAATACGTTTTATTTTAATAATCAGAAAAAATTAACCAAGGTTAGATTATTAACTGGGATGTTTTTTTTGTCCGTAAAAAATCCAAACAGTTTCGCCACTTTGCGAATGATGCAATTAGCATCTATTTTAGATAATCCAATCAGAAATTGAGATCGAGCAACTAAGAATAGACCATTAGTAACGCTAACATATTGCATCATTCACACTGATGTTTAAAACACGTCAAATAATTTTTTACGTGTTAAATAACAAATTCTGTTAATTTGTGTCACTTTAGCGAATGACGCAATCTGCATCATTGTTAACATACAGCTATTTGGCACGATGGCGCCTGTTAGTTTTAAGGAACCAGGGGAACCAGCGCCCTTCTATGTCTCTGACACATGGGCGGTCACCGAAGTGTGTTCTACCAGGTGTTTTGATTACGGGGTGGGCCCTGTTCGACGTCACCCCTTTCCCTCATTCATCGCCTGTGGTATTATTAAAACTAGTGGGCACTGCTAAACGCCTGTTGCGTTATTAATACGGGTGGGCCCTATTAGACGCCATCACTCCCTCCCACCAAACACATTGAATGTCACTACCTGTACACTATTAAAGGACTTGGGGATGTTTTTTGACAATTTTATTCATTTCTACAGTAGAAAAAACAACAACTTGTATTCCATTTTCTTTTTAAATAACTTTTATATAAAATAATAAATTTAAAAATGTATTAATATTTAAAAAAAGAAAAATGGCCCCTTAGTGCCTTGGGCCCCTATCCCTTGCTTACTCTAGCTTTACAGTAGCAATGCCACTGGAGGGGTTAAACAAAAGCATGATTGTAATCTAACGGCTGGCAGCATTCGTTTTTTAATCACGCTGATAAGTGATCATCGCAATTAGCCAATAAAACGAGTGTAGTGTATATTAGCTGATATAGGGAAGGGTACCAAAATTAATTCGCCGAATTTAATACTCAAATCGCTATCTACTTCTCATACCTAATTTCACCCACCCACAATTTTTTATACGTTTATTACAATTTTTTAAAGTCCAATTTACAACTGTAATAAATCAAGTAACCAAGCTATATTGTAGGTATGTTAGTTACTTACCCACGACGCAAAATACTGCTGTAAACCAAGTAAGAGCTTGACGCTCCATTCTCAATATTCTCGATCGACACCGTCTCCTGACTACTCTAGTATGCACAAATAAGCAGGTATTTAACGGTTGTCTTGCTTGAAGAGCACAAAGACTGTCTTTTGTTTTTGGTGACGCTCGGCGCAGTCCTCTAGCGCATTGCTTGTTGCGCAGGTGGTTGCTAAACGTTTTCTATTGGTGGTTCTTGTTTTCAATCAATGGAAGGAGTCTGTGCACCCCTTACACTTCGCACAGCACGCGGGAATAAACCGATTGCTAAAGCTTGAAAAAGTTTTAAGTCAACATTAAAAATAAAATTACAAACGTTTTTAAAACGGACAGATTTCATTGGTTGCATGTATAACTGATTCAACAGCCACATTAAACTTATTCCAAAGTAGACTATATTACAGTTGAATATACCAGCAACCTAAATCCTATTTTGAGAATAGTCTATATTTTTAATTAATGCCCCCATGGACTGTAAATATCCAAACAAAAATGACCACAAACATAATAATTAGCTGCTTTCAACAAGAATGTAGTATTAATCTTTATCTAGTTTTAATGCTTCACGTATAAATTAAGACTTTTTATTTAGTGTATTATAACATAAGAGATTAAAAATATCGTATACGAAGTAATAGAGGAAGTATTGTCATCTTACAAAAAATCGAAATCGAGATTTTCACAAATATCGATGTTTTACACATTGTCCGTATGTGTGTGTGTGAGTGTGTGTGTGTGTGTGTGAGAGAGAGAGAGAGAGAGAGACTATGAGCACGATAACTCGAGTACCGTTACAGCTAGATTAAAGACATTTTATGTTTAAGGGGACGTCCATAAATGACGTAACACTCGTAGGGGGAGGGGGGGGGGTCAGTAATTTTGTGATGGTGTGTGATGAGGGGGAGGGGGGGGGGATTATATGGTTTGGGGTATACGACAAAGTCCCGAAGATTAGGTTTCAGGCATTTTAAACCCGCTTTATTATTATTTGCAGTAATTAAATCGTAGAAAAATGTTTTGTCTTGTATAGCTGTTTATTACATTAGAGTGATTGTAAACATCTCTTACATGACCCATAATTTTGTGTCGATAACGATACACAATGTTGCTTGTGTTTGGTTAGATCGTTTGCGATTGTGCAACATACGTTTTTGTAGCTTCGGTACCCTTTGCATAATCGGTGTCAACAAGACAAGCTAAAAATAGACATCAAGTTCGTGGTATGCAAGTTAAAACTACACGCCCAGTTCCTGACAACCAGATATACAGCACTTCTATTGACCTTGGTTGCTTGTTTATTTACCTTAGCAACAGTATTCAGTCATTTGGAAACTATATCACAAGCCCGAGTGAAATATTGATTTCGAACGTCGTAACTTCACGAAAACAATACGATTGGGTTTAATGTGTATCTAAAAATATATTACTTACGTCAGTATTTCAACATGTGAAAAAAAAAACCCTGTGCTGAACTTTGACTCAAACAGAATATGTAATACGTGTACAAGTAAGCTCAAGTCCACAGCGCAGCAGGGGATACGTCAGCATAATTATTAAACAAATACTATTCGCCCAACCGTTCATACAACCAATGTTGCATACGAAACGATAAGATACCCAGAGACTTACTTACTTACTGTTTGTATCGGATTTTATTAACATGAAAAAAGAACTGTTACCTTAAGTGATATGTCGGCTTATTTAACCGAAATTAAATTTATATTTTACACTGATAAGGAATGGTCCGTCTTTTAATGAAACTTCTAGATTTCTGCATTCAAGTAGTTTAATATTTTACATTTCATCTTAATGGATTACCAAATTTAAAAATAATTAAATTACATTTTGTTTTTTTAAATTTTAAGTGTTTTTGTACGATGATAACGACAGTTTCAATTAGCATTCGTCCCAAAGGGGTATAATGCATCCTGTCAATCGTGTTATGAAATGTTCCGTGTGTTATGTCGCGTCATCTGTGTGGTGGGGGTCAAGTATATAATGTGGCGGGAGTGGTTAGGGAGAGGGTGGTGGGGGTAGTGTTGTGTCATATTGGGTGTTGGATGGTGTGTTGTGTGTACAAAGGATGTGGTTTGTGGTGTGTTGTGTGTACAAAGGATGTGGTTTGTGGTGTGTTGTGTGTACAAAGGATGTGGTTTGTGGTGTGTTGTGTGTACAAAGGATGTGGTTTGTGGTGTGTTGTGTGTACAAAGGATGTGGTTTGTGGTGTGTTGTGTGTACAAAGGATGTGGTTTGTGGTGTGTTGTGTGTACAAAGGATGTGGTTTGCTGGTGTGTTGTGGTATGTCGAGCCGGTGTTGTTAATCCCCTTCTGTTATTCGTTGCCCATATTTCTTTTCTTCTTCTTCTTCTTCGTTCTTAATTTTTAGTGTTGGGAGGGATCGAGCCTTATCTGCCAGAGGGTTTGAACTAGAGACTTTTTTCGAATTTATCAACCATGAGCTTTGCCGACTCGACCATGCTTCTATCACAATTAAGGATACGTGTCAACTGGTTTTGCGCCATTGAGGCCATTGACTCCGATTTCAGCCTGCGTTTCTTTTTGGATTTGCTTCCATAGCCTTTGTCCAATCAACAACAAACTACAAGGCAGCAGTCGTTTAATTTTGTCTCTCATAGAAGAGTGGCTGTCCCCAGCTAACGAGCCTCATCTGCCCGAGGGTTCGAACTCGAGACTTTTCGGTTTAGCAACCATGAGCTTTACCGACTCGACCACGCCGACCCCATATTTCTTTTAAATATTGTAAAACGAAAAAAAAAAAGATGTTAACAAGAATTACAGACAGTGGCGATGCGATGTTAGTGTCAGCCTGTGCAGTAGGGTCGGGTGTCAGCCCCCATCACCCATCGTATATATATATATATATATATATATATATATATATATATATATATATATATATATAATATATATATATATATATATATATATATATATATATATATATATATATATATATATATATATATATATATATATACATATATATATATATATATATATATATATATATATATATATATATATATATATATGTATATATATATATATATATATATGTGTGTGTGTGTGTGTGTGTGTGTAACTAGCGTACCAAAACAACGTATCATTGTCTGTCAACAAGGACAAGTTCAAGTCCAGAACTGAACTGAGTTATTTATAGTTATTATAAAACTGTTGTGACGTAGCTGGTCATGGCAAAGTTTTCCTTTTCGGGAATTGCCAGGCTAGAAATTCATTAATGATAATGACTACAACATTATTTTTATTTGAAATACAGCATAAGTACAAGCATAAAGTAAGATTTTAAAAATTACGCTATACTTACAAAGAATGTATTTAAAATAGATTGCGCATAACGTAATGCCTGATTAAGTTCATCGTGCTAACGTAAAACTTATTTACTGGACCAATACAGGAACGATCAATTAGGAAATAATGGGCCGAGAATAAGTACAGAATCGCTATAGAAGATTGTACCCCTGAAGCACACCTGGCTGACGTGACAGATATTTAAAGATCTGATGAAAGCAGGATCGATGTGGAGACAATTCTAGAGATCGATGGCTTCAAAAAACAGAGCAAGTTCTGTGGGACTCTTCAGATAAAATATAGTGCGACTAGGAACGTCTTACGTCATTGAGTAACCAGCGGTAGTCACGTAATCAGGTTAGAACACATACTACTATACCATAATCAAGATGCATTGCCAACTATTATTACTACATCTACCAAAATGGTTGAGCCACGTAGCGAGGTTTGTCAAGTTCACTGTTACTTAACCTAAAGGCCCAGAGTTCAATGCTGTACACATGAGGCTTGATAACTGGAGACAGCAACCTGTAATATAAAACTCCAAAATCAAGACCTACGGGTTCTTAGTTTATCCTTGGATTTTCAAAGCCCATAAGAGCAAATCCAGAAAGAAAAGCTAGGACTAGGAATAGGTTGAGTTAGAGTTTGAGTTTGAGTTTAAATTTGAAGTTTGAGACTGAAGGTTAGGCTCAGGTGCTAGGGCTAGGGCTAGGGCTAGGGCTAGGGCTAGGGCTAGGGCTAGGGCTAGGGCTAGGGCTAGGGCTAGGGCTAGGGCTAGGGCTGGGGCTAGGGCTAGGGCTAGGGCTAGGGCTAGGGCTAGGGCTAGGGCTAGGGCTAGGGCTAGGGCTAGGGCTAGGGCTAGGGCTAGGGCTAGGGCTAGGGCTAGGGCTAGGGCTAGGGCTAGGGCTAGGGCTAGGGCTAGGGCTAGGGCTAGGGCTAGGGCTAGGGCTAGGGCTAGGGCTAGGGCTAGGGCTAGGGCTAGGGCTAGGGCTAGGGCTAGTTCTAAGCTGGGTAAAATAGACTGATGCCATCTATGCAGTCTCCACCATTGATCGGCCCTCGAGGATTTCTTCATGTACTTTAAGACAAACCGGGCTTTGGATCCTCTATCCACACCTTTTCACATTTCCGTTTGAAGGCTTCTTCTAGCTTTACTTGTAATAGGAGTGTTAGCGGCCTTGCTTTGCGCCCTTCTGTTCGCGACTCAACTTTTTCATTACCTGCCAGACCGACATGACCGGACACCCATTGGAAGCAGAAATTCCTGCTTAGGAATTTATTATTAAATAAAGTAAAAGATCAAAATATAGAATGTGCGATATATTGTGAATAAAAAGTATTCTGAGAGACGGTTAAGTTTTCCTTAATTTTTTAGACCAAAGTTCAGCTTGTCCAAATTCCAGTTATAGAGGTTTTTGAATCGATCAGTACGGATTGGTGTTGTCTGATTTTTCTTTGTTTATTATGTTCTATCATACAATAATTGAATTGATTTTTTTTTATAGACGCCGAATGAACACTGCGTTTCCAATATTGTAATGTCGGAAGAAATGCTAAACGCTACTATGTTTCAGAAGCAATAACTAGCACCTGCGTGTACTTTAATAAACAAACAAAACAGTCGGCTGTTAGTGTTACTAGCAACATGACATTGAGGATTGTTTACTGGTTGTCAAGTAGAGGGCACGCTCTGCTTAGTTTTTTTTTGTCCAAATTGTTACTGTAGTGGTACTTGTGTAGGAAAGAGCTATCTATTATTTATTTTCAAAAACTATTTTGAACTAAGAGCTCGCAGATTTACATTTAAAATGTTAGTGTTTGCTTTGTAGCTATTTAACTGTTGAGGTTTTATGTTCAGAAAAAAAAACTTTTTAAAATATGAAAAAAAAATATTCTATAAATAATTTAGAAATAGTTAATAGACCTTTTTTTCCGTTGAGCTGTTCACATACAATTAAAAACTCTAATAATTTTGGCTACACATATGCTAGTTATTGTTAACTTGGAAATTTGCTGACCAATAGGAAATGTGTACAACGATCCATTTTGTGGACTTCATTCTTCTTCTTCGTTCCTAATTTTAGTGTTGGAAAGGTTCCCTTCCAGCATTTAGGTACACGTGTCATTTGGTTCTGCACCATTGAGGCCATTGACTCTCATTTTAGCCTGTTTTTATTTTTGGATTTGCTAGCCTTTGCCCAACCAAGAACAAACTACAAGGCAGCAGTTGTTTGATTTTGGAGTTGTCTCTCCTAGAAGAGTGGCTGTCCCCAGCTAACGAGCCTCATCTGCCCGAGGGTTCGAACTCGAGACTTTTCGGTTTAGCAACCATGAGCTTTACCGACTCAATTACGCCGACCCCTTAAACTTCATTAATTACTGACTAAAAAAGTTGGTTTAGATATAATCTTCTTTGAAAATTATGTTTTGTTTACTGCATAATGTTATATCTTTAATTATCGGAATGATTGTTATTCCAGACAACATTATCTTAAACCCGTCTTATATTTAATAAGCCACAGATGTACGTTTTATTTGATGTTTATTAAATCTTATTATCCAGCTGGATAACCATATATCCCAGGACCCCCAAATGGCTGCTTTTAATTACTGGGCGTTGTAGATCAAATACAAAAAGACTGATTGAAGAACCGTTTTGAAATCGTTTCCGCTTGACGTTGCACCATACTGTATTCCCCGTGCTGACAAAATGATTTTTTCAATCTAAAGAATAACAAGTGTGGTGCAGAGACCAATGTGCTGATCAATTACTATAACAAAATAAGTTAGGACTTTGGGGATCCGTTCTGATTCAGTAGAGCGTAGTTACGAACGGTTCACGCCGTTGGGGTGAACAGCCGCATGATTCTGTTAAAACATGTTCTACTGCTGTCCGATTTTAAGAACAATTAGGTATTCTAAAAGTTCATACGTAATTTAAATACGAAACCACCCACTTAGTTTTATTTATTGCTTGGTAGAATTAAGCTGTGATTTAGTGATTTATACTACTGTGTTTCCTTCCATATTTTTAATATTAAGTCGATGTTTATTTATTAAACCAAAAATATGTAGTATATAAAACGTGTTTCGCATAGGTTAAATAATAGAGCTTAACATTATCCTATACTGCGAATCCACAAAGATAATGATGCGTTCCAAAATTAGACGAGTTCGAGTTGACCTATGAACTGTGGAGGAAAAGCATGCAGTGACAGGTACCAACCAGAGATAGTATTGGGTGGTTATCAATGCAATAATTTAAGCGACGTAGCCCTTGCCTTTACTTCAACAGTCCTATTGCATGGTGTTCTATACCTGTCAACTTTTATATGGGTGTCCCGTTTAATCGCTCGCATCGTTGTTTTCACCTTTTCTCTTCAGCGCATGAACGATCAAAGAGGTCTCAAGAACGTACTGTAGCAACAAAAATGATCTTTTTTTAGAAACAACAAGTAACATACATAAAGGATTATGCGTAGAGGCGGAAGCTTTCTCTAATAACATATGCGATAACTTACTAGGGGATAGACACTACAGATGTAATAAAACAGTCTTAACATTGTCATTAGGCGTGTGATGGAAATAAACATATGTGCCATACATTGTTCTTCAGCCCATTAACTTGACTAAGTACAGGCAGACATAAATTGCAACCGAATATTCTGAAAAGCTACGATATCATGATATTTGGTCCTCGGATATTAATATCCGTAAATAATATCACAACCCCTTCAGATGTTTATTAACCAAACAAAACGTTTCTGAAACGTAAGCTTCAATTGGCTGCGAATTAGAAAGACTGTACGTATTGCTGTAACATAATGGAAGCTATGAGCTATTGAATTGCGAGTGCTAGACAGAAATACATACGTTTCGCAATTACTGCTTACATTGCGTTATTTATATCTTCTTATTTAGGCAACGTGATTTAGAGAGATAGCTAAAAATAGAGCATACAACTTATCTACACAATATTGCATCATATTGTTGTGTAGTATTAGTTACTGTTATAACCATAAACCAAAGAACTTCAAACATTCAGTTTGAAGCTTTTAATTAATCCTCCATTTCTCACAAGAGCCATTAGCTCTTCACATCATATCACCCAGCAATGATATTGTTTAATTAAACATTCACAGACGCACTTCATCACCATATTTTCCCTTTTGTGCCTATACATAGGGCCGTCACAAAAAGCTCCCTCCACTTTTGTCGGCCACCGGCAATTTTCCTGGCAGCCCCATGACAGTCCTGCCTTCTTTGGCCTTCCTTTCTTTTTTTTATAAGGCGTCAAGTTTACCGCCATTCCTGCGATATAATCAGGATTAGCTTGTAGGAACTGCCATATTAAACCTTGAGCTTAACCGGCCCGACCATTCCGACCTCCCTATTTGATTGACCTTGTCCCATTCCTGTGCCAGCCAAGCGACACAAAATTTACCGCGTTCCTAATACACTAAAAGAGCTTTTGACTCGTTGCCCATGCATTATTTGTGATTTGTAAAGCTTGTAGGTGTATACTACATTGAAATGAAAGAACTGTTTTAATAAAATGGTTATTGTAATCTAATTCTAGCGTGCCCGTCCCAGCGTGTTGCCGTGGAATAGAAGTCTGATAAAATAGTTAATAGGGTTTTATCAATGCGTAACCATACTATATTCCTAGAGGTGTGATTATGTTTTCTAAAACTGAGTTACTTTATTGTAAACAATGGCTGCGCTATATTTTGGATAATATTTGTCAGGGCACGGGTTTACCTACACTACAAACCAGAACGCCCCAGTATATCCTGTATGCAATTTTTGAATGTACCTTAACAACTCGCCATAATAATTAGGTAGAACACACTTCAGCGGCTGCCCATGGTGTTAGGGTCGCGGAGTGGTGTTCTCGGGAGCCCCCGGTTCCACTAGCGCTGGAGCGCCGCGTACGAACACTGGCTCGGTTATTCATTGAATGTCATGTACCAGCGTGTCCATATTGTAGAGTCATCATAAAACTAACATAAGTGCCATAGCGCTCACAAGTTAGCGCGGGGCGCTAAAGTGCACCCTTCTGGGGCACTTGCGAACGCGCCTTATTCAATTTAGTGAACGACCATAACACCCCCTCATATTTTAGTCCATGGCACTGTTTAAAACGAATGTAGGCGCCTTAGCGCTTACATGATAGGTCGAGGAGCAAAGTCTTTACCTGCTGGGGCGCCGCAGTACTGAATTAAAAAAAAATGTGCAGGTACCGCCTTAGGCATTGTCTTCCATGGCACTTGGATATACCGTATATAGAGATAATGGACCTCTAAGGGCGCCACCCTTGCGAAATTTAATTTTTTTAGAACCCTCCACTGGAGTGTTCTAATCAACTCTCCAAAGTTCATGGCGATCAGGTGTCCAACCGCAATTTACATTTTTTTAATATACCTTATAGAGAGAAGAATCGAATCGCGCTCAGCTGAGGCGCCACCCCTGAGAATTTGGAATATTTATTTCTCGCAGATACCTCCCCAGGAGTGTTCTCAACAACTTCCCAAAGACCAAAGATGGAGTTAGGATTATGTATTCTTTTGTCAAACGTCCATGCCGGGTATATGCTGTTTAATAATAAACGTACAAGAATTGGTCCTTTATAGACAGACTAGCCATGGTTACTCCTTTTACGTGAATTATAGCCCTATATATTTTTACTATGTTAATTATTTGGAAAAAATAATTAGTGATAAAGAAAAGAAATAACTAAATACCTAAAATCCGAAACCAATCCGTCTACCAATACCTATTAGAAATTTCTAAACTAAATAAATACTTTATTACTCAACACAACACCATTAAATGCATACACCGATTAAGAGACTTAATTGATTCCGTTAAAACCCGGATTGTTCAATGGTCATTATGTTCTTTTTAGAATACGTAATTTGTATTAGTTTGACTTAGAAAATTTTATACATTTCATAGCGTACGTCTTAATAAGTAGATCTATAGATCTATATCAAATTTGAATGAAATATCGCATTTCTTCGAATTCTAAAATTGAAAGTTGACGCCATTAGCTGTGTGTACTTTCCGTAGTTTAAACATGTGGCATGTGACGTCATTGTTAATTGCGTTCTTGTCACAACCATGAACACTTTTCCGGTTGCGTGATTAAAAATGTATTTTTACATTCGTATATTGATTTATTTATCTTTTTGTTTTTAAATAAAATTTTGTTTTTACATTTAAAATAACCACCAACAAAAGTCCGTATCTTAAGTTCTCCATATATTGCTTAAGGCTGGGGACATGCGGCCAGAGAGAGACAGAGAGAGAGAGAGATCGAGAGAGAGAGAGAGAGAGAGAGAGAGAGAAAGAAGTGTAACATGGCCTTTGATATAATAGGATTTTTCACTGCGGTCAGTGCAGGGCCTGGCAGGGACTGCTAGTAATATATAAAATAAAGTAAAACACGTGACTGAATTGCCTTGTGGTAGAGAGCTAGACTCCCAACCCAAAAGTCTCGAGTTCGAATCTGGGTTCAAGTCAGTAGAACGCCCGTAAGTCCACCCAGCTCAGATTGCTACCTAAGAAAGGCAGCGGGATAAAGTGCAGACCACACTATCCCTTTAGAAGCTTGTGAACTCTATTCCATCTACCCCATTTGTCTTGGGCACAAATCGTAAAAGATTATTATCATAAAATGTATCAACATCAAGAATTTTATGACGCACTTGAATGAGTGGTTTATCTATAAAATTAGACAGTAATTCAGTGTATTGCCAAGGCAATAAGCTACGAGTTATGTAAAGTAACTTATTCTAAAAGTAACATATGTTATTAAGAAATCTGTTTTTGTACTTCCTATAATCCAAATTGTTCTATACTGAAATATGTCGTGTAAAGCAGTAAATCTAATAGTTAGATGTTAAACACGGCCCGATCAGTCTTTTAATTCTCGGGTCACGGATGAAAGAGCGTCTGCGCAGTTTTTTATAAAGCCAATGAAATGTGAAGAGACCCCTTTTAATGGGCAATGTGGGCTATTCACTGTAGTAGCTGTATTCCACTTAAGATTAAAGCACTACTTAAGGATTTTCCTGTTGGATTATCAAAGAGGTATGTTAATGGAGTCTTGAGTTGTATTGGATTATGATATTTTTGGAGTGATCTACGCCTTTCGGTTATTCCCCTTAAAAAAATGATGTTCTTTTCTTTTCGATTATTTCCTCCTATTAATATTTTTAAAAATATTTCAGTAAGGAAAACTAATATTTAAAAACCACCCCCCCCTTTTCTACATTCACATTATAAGAGCTTTATACATGCAAATACTATGATTGAGCTCTTCGTGCTAATATAAAGCACATTGCCAGAACCAATACAGTTAGGAGATAATGTAAACACATGTTATAAAGAATCGCGTCATAACGATGTCACAAGAAGTAGCACCTAACTGGATTACAAATTTAAGCGAAGAGAATATTTAAAGTTTGATACAGCATGTAAAAGAAACAAGTTGCCTTTAGTAAAGAGAAAGTGTAAGACTCCTGTTTTGTGGCCTGGACATATAAAAGGGTAGTAGGTCAGCACTAAGTCAGCCGCCTAATTAGCTATCTGATCTGAGTGGACTCGGGGCGTTTTATTATCTAGTCCTAGATCCAAATTCGAGATTTTCGGGTTAGCAGTCGTTTTCTCCTCCCAAACGACATTGCTATTCCTCAGCAATTACAATTTTGAAAAATACAACTAAAAAAAAATAAATAAATAAAAGGTCTTTACTCGAGAGAACAGTATAGGGCTGGTAAGTAGGTCACTATAGCTATGTTGTTATACGTTCTCTTTAGAAAGGGTCCGACCCATCCCAATATTGAGTTACGATAGCACTTTCTAGGGACTGTTGTTTTGTGTCTTCTACCCTCTATCTGAAAGATATTTATTTTAAACGACATGAACCGATTTCAAAGCAGTTGGACGGTTGAAAGTTGCTGTGGTAAAATGTTACAGCGCCAAGAATGACGTTAGAGTTTTTATGTTATACGATTGTAACACAGTGCATACTTTTCCTAAAAACAATAGGGATTGTATAAATTGCCTAGGCGTTTTATAAAATACCGGGTTTCCATACATTGCCTAGGCGTATTATAGAAAACCGGGTTTTCAAACATAGCCTAGGAGTTTTATAGAATACCGGGTTTTCATAAATTGCCTAGGCACATATATAACTTTCAGATTAAATACATGCTTTAAAAATGTAAACTAATTTCTATCAAATAATTGTAAAACGAAATAACATTAATTGTATTGATTGATGGATTATCGCTGTTGTAAACACAACTTTACTCATTATTTGTATTTTGTCATGTTGGATATTAACATTTTATATAATCAGACAAGCCTTGGGTTGGGCATGCTGTGTTACATGAACACGATACACCCTTTAAACTTTTATGTCACAGATGAATGAGCTTGCCTAGGAAGCAATGCATTGTTAATGAAATGTGAATGGCCCTCTGTGGTTAGCGTCGAGGCCTATAGAGTGGAATAGAGCAGAGCAGAGTCGAGTAGAGAGCAAGGAGTCAGGGGCGGAACTACAGTGCCGCCAGACCCCGCAATGCGGGGGGGGGGGGGGGCCCACGCCGTTTAGGGGCCCACGGCCGACCATAATTTTTTTATAGTTAAAATAAAAAATAATTTTCTTGGATTTTTGACTTGATGGTTGTTTTGTAAAAAGATTACAGTAGCTGCGGTTGGATTATCTTTATTCTATAGTCCACCAACCCACGCTCTTGTATATTCTTTTTCCCTTTGTTTTTTAACCACTGTAAAAGCCGAGTCCATGACTTATTTCCCTTTTTAAATAGTCAAATGGGGTGCTCATAAACTCCTTTTAATAGATTTGTAATAAACAAATTAAAAAGCAATTAATTATCTTAACTATTATTTCTTTGAATAAAATACTTACTAAAGAATGACATTATACAAAAAGGAAATGTATTTAAAATTAATAATATATATAAAAGAAAACATAAAAATAAACATAACTCGAGACACCATTACTTACACAAAGTTTTCATGGTTTATATTCTTTTACCGACTGAAGGTTATAGGTCAGGGGTCGGCAACCTGCGGCTCGCAAGCCGCATGCGGCTCTTTTGATATCAAGATGCGGCTCTCCAGCTCTTAGCACAAATACTAATAATCTTAATAAAAAAATAAAATATTTGAAATAAAAAATGTTAGTGGCTCTTTAAAACCAGGGAAATTTTGAAAATTGTAACTTTTGGCTCTTCCGCTTCAAAAGGTTGCCGACCCCTGTTATAGGTCTTCTAGCAAAGATAAAATAAAACTGATTTTCACAACACACACTAATGTACTTACACACGTCATAATGTGTAATTTATATTTAAAAAAAAAACATTTTTTCTCAAAAAAACCCAATAGTAGGCCAGCAATGAGTATCCTATGTTCGTATTTTGTGTTTGTATATATATATATATATATATATATATATATATATATATATATAGGCCTATATATATATATATATATATATATATATATATATATATATATATATATATATATATATATATATATACATATGGAGGGGCCTAAAAAATTTTTTTGCGGGGTGGCCCTTTTTTTCTAGTTCCGCCACTGCAAGGAGTATGGAGTAATGAGCAGATAGCAGATAGCTGAGAGCAGAGAGCAGAGCGCAGAGAGTCGTGTCGTGGCTTTGTGAAGCGTAGCGTAGCGTAACGTAGAGTATTGCAGCGTAGTGTAGCTAAGTTATCTGTAGTGTAGTGCTGGGTTATAAATGTTGCAAAAATGACTTACAAGACAACTAATCCACTAACCAAATGAAAATGTTTACCTGGCGCTAAAACTGGTAATAGTAATTAAACAAATAGAAATGTATCATATGTGTAAAATGTATTTATAAAATTCATCTGTCATAAAGACACACACAAGTTTTACATATATTACCCATTCTGGCCCACACTAGACAGCCCTTGAACGCCTGGATAGAGTCAATACCCAAGGGCTGCATACAGTGGCGTAGCGAGGTCGGGTGTCACCCGGTGCGACACTTAATGGTGTCACCCCCCCCACCAGGGGAGTAGCGACCCTTCCCTGGAACAAATTTTCGATTTGCACCCCCCCCCCCCCAACTTTCGATTTGAACCCCCCCCCCTCAAGTTTTCGATTTGCCCCCCTCCCTCCTCAAACTTTCGATTTGCACCCCCCCCCCTCAAGTTTTTCTCTATATATTTTGCTATTTTTTGCCTTGGTGTCACCCCCCTAAATAGAGTCACCCGGTGCGTTCCGCACCCCCCGCCCCGCCCCCCCCCCCTCGCTACGCCCCTGGCTGCGTATAATTACTGGGGCGTATAGAACCACACCGAACTCTGCCTGAGAAATCAATGCAAACGTCCAATACCTGAGTATCAAGATTCAGAAAGTAGTTCTAAAGACGGCAGAAAGTTTTGAAATGCTCGATCGGGATGAGGTAACTCACTCCTTCCTGGGTGAAGGTCGAGTGAGTCTCAAGAGACAAAGCTTCGCAGGCGTAGCGAGGGCACGACAGAAGAGGAATAAGGTGCCTACTAACCATGCAGTACTGAGCACTGTATCTAACCGGCGTCGATGGTATTGCCGGAGAGTCCAGATATGTGCCTCACCCTCCCGGGGATGCTAAAAAAGAGGGACGACCTAGCCTTGTGGATACCGGAGGGGTATGGTTCATATTTAGGACACTGGAACGGGTCAGCGACCAAATCCTTTTGTCAGAGAGTGTGTCATAAGACTAAATGAGGCGTTCAAACAGGAATGGGAAAAGGGGTGGACAGAGGCTTCATGCACACGAAAAAATCCTCGAGGTCTGACTCGAGGTGGGAGTTGAATAGGTGTCAACAGTCTATCATTACCCATTTACATACAAGGCACTGCTCGCCTAGAGCGAGTTTGTACGGTCTAAACATTACCAGCTATGACCAATGCCGCAGAGGTAGCAGAACATGTCATTGTCGAATTGCCCAGTTCTGACCCAGCAGCGGTAGGAGCACATATGGGGAATTTCGGACGTGGACAAATATCTGTACAAAAACCTGAGCTTAATCAGGGACGTATGCACTTTCGTAAGAGAAGCTGGCGTCTTCTCATACTACGCTGAAGCGGACCACGACTTAGTCTTGAAACAGGCCTGGGAAGAACCGAGTCTCGATCAGAACCATCCCGACGACTACTCTGTGTATAATTAAGTAGATAAGAGGAAGGTCGGTCCGGAACCAAAGTCGTGTAGAAAAGTAACAATGCCAAAGGCGGAAAAGGTGGGCACTCGTCCAAGTAGGGTGACAAAACCGCACCGTCGAACAGCTCGAGGTGAAGGCCGCCCCCTTCCCCCCCCCCCCCCTTTTGCGTTCTAGGCCACCTGGAAACCTCTATTCGGTTGGGTGCATCACCCGCCGAAGCGTATAAAAACAAATGTACGCAATAGCCGACGTCCCATAAAGGCTAGAGCCCCCCCCCCCCCCTCGCATTGCGACGTGAACGCCAGGACCACGCACTGTGACACGACACCCAAGTGTCTGAGACGTGTTCAGACAAGTGACGAGAAGAAAAGCGTTGGTCGGCAACGGTGAGGTACACGCCAGAGGGTAGAATCGCAATAGCAACAGTGCATGGCATGGCGTATGTGGGGTATTTCGGGTCTATTTCAGACCACACTGAGCCAGTTAGTCGAAGTTGCCTACGTCGAGGCCTGCCTGGCTAAAAAAGTTTTACTCCTGAGCTGGTATATCCGCTTCATGAAAGTAGACTACGGTAGTGATAGTGTAGGGCTGTGCTGAAAACAAAAGAATGAGTCAAAATTGGTAGATTTGAAGGCAAAGGGGATTGTTGTGATGCATAACGATGTAATAACGAGGGCCGGAGAACGCCAGTGAGAGAGTTGACGGTTGATTCAAGTAGCAGTCCTGACTATATCAACAGATCCCAGGTTATAAGATAGGCAAGAGAGAACTCGCAGCGCACAAAAACATAAACTACGAGTTGCTGTGGGGTTGTCGAAAATTCATCACCAGTTGTGAGGATGTGGGGTTTCTGTAGTTTTATTAACGTGTCTATTTGTATACCGTAATGTATACTGTAACACACATCCAGTCAGGGGATCGTACCGTGTTATCGTCTTCTTTAAAATCGTAGCCGGGCATAATTTAATGAAAGGAACCACACGTCCAATTCAAGATATTCTATAATGTTTCTTTATTCAATACAAATCAATCTCCTACTTCTACGTAACTAGTCTTTACTATGTACTGTCTACTAACACTATCTAACTACAAATAACACTTGACTCCGCCTTAATACTTTCTAATGCAACTAACACTAATCCCTATACGCTCCCATGATCATCCCTAACACTATCTACATTTTAACTCCTACATGTTTCCCCAAGCGCTACCTCTCTCTAACCGTGCGGCGTCAAACAGCCAATGACAAAACGGCCCCGTCAAAATGACCCGACAAATCGACCCCGACATAAGAACCCCGTCGATTTGACCCCGTCAAAAGGGCCAGCGACAAATAGACCCCGTCATTTAGGCTACCGACAAATAGGCTCCCGTCATATAAGCTCCCAACAAAAGAGCTCCGGTTATTTAGGCTCCCGACATATAGGCTCCCGTCATTTAGTTTATCGACAAAACGGCCCCCGTCATTACGACTCCCGGCAAATAGGCTCCCGCCGCCATATAGTTTCTCCACAAAGCGGCACCTGTCATTACCTCTCCCGAAAAATAGGCTCCCCTCATTTTGGCTAACGACAAAAAGGTTCCTGTCAATTTGGCTCCCGACTAAAAGACCACTGACAATACGGTTTCTGTAGAGACTTTAGTCTCCCGGCAAAGCGGTCTCATTGAATATGACACCTGCCAGTGGGACCCCTTCATCAATATTTTTTAGAGTTAGCTTATCCAACACAAGGTATGCATCTCTTGTTCGGAAGGCCTTATTTTTATAATAGTTTATCTATTATAAGAAATGGTATCTATGACTTCTATAAATGAGTCCGTTATAGGCTGTGCCAGCTCAATGTATGGAGAGAGAGGTCCACGATGAACATTTCTGCATGCAGTATGCTTGTAGGTTATAAAAACAAAATGCCGTTATCCCGCGAACATCATGTATATCATACATTTACACTTCCGTGCTCGCTTTTAAGCAACAGATCTTTACTGTTGTAAATTATCAAAACTTTAAAATTGGTGGAATTTAGCTGTTTTAATAACGGGGCCGTTTTGCCAGGGCCGATTCGTCCCTGGCCGTTTTGACAGGGCACCCTCTCTAACTGCTGACCCACGCTTCAGTGGTCATCTGACCGTCTCACGTGACCGGTCATCTCCTGTCAATCTATTGGTCTACCTCACTACGCTATGCTCTGTTTCTGCTATCTTCTACTTGACCTCCCTGACGTAAACTTGCGTCATAACAGTTGCCAATCATTCAATGTGCATTGTTTTGTTTATGCCAGAAATCATCGAGGGACAAAGGGAAGCAACTATATTAATACTTTTAGCAAGTACATATTAGTTTGATTAATGCCTTATAGTAAATAAAACAAATATTTATAGATTTTAAATGCACTGAAAATAAGAAAATAAAACTAATTTGCTTTCTTTGATAAAAGCTTTTGTCGCTAAAAATTCTGTAAACATTTTAAAAAAGTAAATGTTTGACATTTGACACGTGACATGGCAACAATAACTGACATTTGACTTTACATTTGTTCTTGTAACACAGCTGAATCCGACAGCACATTTAACACTTATGTTATTTTAAGTAACCTCTATTTACATAGAAATATAACTTATACCAATTTACCGATAGTTCTTATTGTTTCTGTTTTTAGCGCAATTTCCATACTGGGATTGCGATTAACTCGTCATTTCTGGATGGATGTGTGTCCGCAGCCTTTAAGTCGTATCTCCTCCTCAACGAAGCAATATCGAGGACTAGTTCCAAAAGCAAATATGTTAAGCAAGTTCCGAGGATGAACATAGGCCAAAAAAATTCCCGGAATTTCTTCCTGGATTTCCCGGAAAAGCCAAAAAACCTCGAACAAATATCTCGGCACTTAGCGACTTCAAACATTTACCAATCGATTCCTGCCATAATTTAGAACAATATTGCCGAAGAAAATTTTCAAAAATATCCTTTCGTTCGGTCACAAAATTTTTCTTAATATATTTTAAACTGAGCATCGTGTAGGCCTAGGATTATTTAAACTGAGCATCGTGTAGGAGTTTATATTTATAGGATGATATTTACAAAAAATTAAAAATTAAAAATTGTTGTGGATAACATAAGGAGATTGCGCTTAAATTGTCACTAGACGTTTTATTAACTTGTTTTTTTCTGCAACGTTTATTCCAAATGTGACTGAACAAGTAAAGGTTGCATTTATTACTTTATTGGTAGGCATTTTATAGATGTTGGAAGTACCGTTTTTTTAGATTACCAACTGACTGGAAGCGTAAATAGTGTGTGTTGATTACTACATCTAAATTAAGTTGTAGACTATATGCTTATATCAAAATAAATAAAAAACTTTATTTCTTCATATATAAAACATCGTTCACCCTTCAATCCTCAGATTATTTCATTTTTGAGATTAAAACACAAAAAATCTCAAATTAAAATGTGAAATGTGTTGAGAAAAAAGAACAAGACAACACATAAACCTTCTATTTAATTTCACATATGGTTGCTGTACCACGAAGACGCACAACATGTCCATGTAAAAGGACCAACCGTAGCGAACGTGAAGGTATTTTTTTCAAAGTGTCAAGATACTCCGGCACTGGTTTTGTCTTAAAGGACATGCTTGGTCCGTCTGCTACAATTCTATTATCTATTTTTCCCGAAAAAAAAACCCCTGCCTCTGGGTCTGCTGCTGTCGTTCTCACCCTTGTGACTATGATATCTGGTATAATGTAATTCAAACTCAAATCACGTTTGATTGCACCTTTCTTATTTTTCTTGGTTCTTGGATGTAATAGCATCCACCGACCTGATATAAAGAAGCACACTCGGCCCGCAGGTTCAATATTCAAACACTTGATTCATTCTTAAATAATCAGAGTTGAACAATAACTTCACACTTTGAACTGAACTGTATATCTTAACTTTTATGATGGCGTTATATTATATAAAATTGCTGTTGGTCTCTGCACAAAAAGCTTTTAAGTATTCTTTGCTGCATTTACAGTTTTTCATGCAAGTTGATTTTGGATTTAGCGGACCCAATGGGCCGTGTATAATACAGGTTTCCACTATTTCATGTAGAAGTGGGTTTGAAGCTTTATCTGTGATTTCTGCACAAACTATTT
Organism: Physella acuta; assembly: GCF_028476545.2. NCBI lineage: Eukaryota > Metazoa > Mollusca > Gastropoda > Physidae > Physella > Physella acuta. The sequence goes on along the minus strand of NW_026732065.1, from coordinate 139,005 downwards.
TATTCTTTCATTTTCCAAGGCTTGGTCTTCCGGTACCAAAAACATCAGTATTTGCGCGTGTGGTAGACCCCGTTTCTAAAATTTGATAACGTAAAGCATTGCTCTAACACGTCCAAAGCTATGGAGTTTAGTTAAATCATTCAGGAGCAATTTCAGTTTCATTCCGAAAACTCTAGCTACCAAATCAGGCCTATCACATGGCTGCTGGCCTGCTAGTAAATTTTTCTTTCTTTATCTCCATCTGAGATATTTTGTCTGAGATCATTTGTCCTGCCACTATATATATATATATATATATATATATATATATATATATATATATATATATATATATATATATATATATATATATATATATATATATATATATATTGTTAGACAACAAGCTATATTTTTATTTGTTTCTTTGAATTTTAAAACGTAATGTAATTCACTATTTTTATCATAATTTCCCTTTTATTCCTATTGTATTACTACTCCAATTTTGCTAAGTGTAGTAAATTTCTATTCTCTATAAAGTTTATGTTAAAGGCTACTATCTACATTATCTTAGACAACTCTATTGATACAGCCTTTTTACATTGCATATTATATTGCATTATGTTGCTGGTTTTGAAACTGATGTTGTTGGTTATTGGACAACGAAAAACATTGTAATATTATTTGGACCTTGTGACGATACGCTTGTATCTGGTGTGTTATGCAATCAATGTTAGCCTTTATTTACTGTTTTGTAAATCTAGTGTCATTTATTTGTTAAAATATTTGTTAAATTTGTTAAAAAAATATATAAATATGTTCAAACAAATTTGAATAGAAAGAAATTAATATTCTGTCAAGTATATTACGCTGTCTGTAACCAGTTTTTAACCTATAAGAAGGGATATTGGTAGTTTAACGCCCACAATGGTTGATAATGCTATAAAAAGTGAAGCCCTCTCGCAGAAACCCTAACATTACTGAATACTAATAATTCAGCAACATATTAATAATTGAAATTTTAAAAAGTATTGATTAACTAAATGTTGACTTTATTACTGAGTACTAGTAACTTCAGTTAAATATTGATAATTGAAATAAAAAGAAAATGTTAAACCAAGCTGTTTTATTTATTAAATTATCACAGATAAATATGTAACAAGTAAATAGTCACACATTTTAAAAATATGTACAAAGCAAAAATTGGACAGATTTTACAAATTGTGAGATTGTGCAATTCTTAAAATATTAACTCCTTGTCCATTAACGAATTGTGCAACAGTATATAATTATAAGCTTTGTGTGGAATGGGAGGGTAATGTTTTTGTTTATTTTTAAATAATTGTGAAGAATCTTTAAATAAAATCATATCAAATAAAAAACTATATATCACGTAAGAATATATATAATTTCTAAACCCCAAATTTATCCAAACTTAAAGAAGAGTTGATGATATTAATTATTTAACTGCTAGTAAGAATTGAAAAAATAATAAATTATACTTAATTTTTAAAAAAATCAAGGTAAAATCTTATTTTAAGGTTTACAATTAATATATACTATTTCTACTGTTATAAAAAATAATGATGTAATCCAAAGTGGGCTGTATGAATTTCAGCCCGTATTTATTTATTATTTTGCATGTTGTAACTTTGACTTTTGCAATAATATAACGATATTGATGAAAAATATTCAAGTTTTCGAAAAAGCAATACAATTTGAGAATTAAATAAAAATTATATTTGTCAGATACAACATTTTCATTCGCTATTTGATATGAATTAACCAGACATCATAATGACATACATTACATTATTCATTTGTCCAATATCCAAATTAATTAGCTTTATTTATATATATATATATATATATATATATATATATATATATATATATATATATATATGCGGGTTGGATATATTAATACACAAATAAGAGGTATATTTTGAAAAAAGACCTTCAAGTCTACTAAATAGAGTATTATAGAGTGTTCATCAGGCATGGAATTAGGTTAAATATAGTGATAAACAACAATATAGTTTTACATATGACTGAAGGTTTACTTGAAAAATAATTTATATTAGATATTTAAGAAAAATCAGCAAAACCATAATTAGATAAAATTTATTATTAGTATAGCAATGTGAAAACATTAAAACGAAAACAGTAAATATAATTTAAATACGTTAATTTTTTCTGACAATTTAAAAAATAATAATAACAATTATCCCACATTTTTAAAATTATTTTAATCTTGAGCTCAAAACTTTTACAATAAACTTCTGATGTTTTATTGGAGAAATCATTTGCAAAAAAAAAAAACTATATTTATGGTATGTTTTATCTTCTTATATTGAACAATTGAAATTTTTTAACAATTGAATAGGAGATACATATTGACTTAAATGTTCCGTTAGTATAAAAAGTGTGTTTGGTTGTTCTAAAAGAACATTGATCCTAGGAACGCCATGATGACCACGAAGAAACAGCTAATCAAAGCTGAAGTTCCGGAATCTGAAAAAAGAATTTTAAAAATGTTTACAGTTGTAATACATACAAGGCATCCTCTAATTAGTACATTCTGTTGTAAAAAAAAGAAAAGTAGAATAACTTATTTGATGTTAGACATTAAGGTTTTCTTGGATAGTGGTGCATATTTGAAAAATAAAGAACAGTAAATGCTTATTTCAGAATAAATTAAAATAAAGTAATTATAAAACTAGTGCAAGTATAGTTTGTTTTGCTTAATACAGACATATATGTGAACGCAAAATATTTATACCATAATTAATGATAATTAATCTTAAACTGGTTTTAATCAGCCGTAAAAAGTTATTTTTACTTTTGATGTGATCATACAAACTCATAAGTACTGTTATTGTAGACTGATTATTTTCGTCTCTTAAACCTAATATACCTAATATATTAGAGGAGGAAATTTAATAAGTTAACATAATTAAGACAACGCTTGATCAACTTACAGACACAAGATTCGCCTTTCAACTTGTAAGAAGAATCGCACTCGCAGACTCTAGGTGCCACTGTAGTGCATTTTCCTGTGTACCCTGCGCCCGTGCATTCACCATCTCCAGTGCACCGTTTGCCTGGCTCTAAATGAATTCGCATATATATATATATATATATATATATATATATATATATATATACACACATATATATATATATATATATATATATATATATATATATATATATACATACACACATATATATATATATACATACACACATATATATATATATATATATATATATATATATATATATATATATATATATATATATATATATATATATAATGTAACGAGCTCCAATCTATCAGCCAGATAGTTGGCGAACACTCCTGGATTCGTTTAACTGATTATACACAGATGGCTACAAGCCTAAATAAAAGAAAGCTAACACAATAGTTCACTAGGACTCGTACTTGATGTCTAGGGGAAACACTAGAGAAACTACTGATGCCACCAATACATTTAATCTGCATATAACTTTTAATGAGTGTACAAAGTCGTGGCAGAACACTAGATTTAAACAGGATAAAATAGATTTACAGAATGAACAAAACCCAACTTACAATTCGTGGAAAAAAATAATATGATACACTATCACAGCTTTTAACACTTCAGAAAAATCACCACAGTATACACATCACTGCTATAAGCATAAAGAATTAGTTAATCACAAGTAATATAAGAATATGCTACTTAAACAACTTAGTACTACACAGCGACACACAGGGCTTATTCTCTCTCAAAGATGTCTGGTCAAAGAACTGCCTCGAGAGATCTGTGCGCGGTCTATTTATAGACTTAGGCAACATGGAAGGTCACCTTCAAATCATAAGGCTATTGGTTGGGGTATCACCTGGTCCGCATAGACCAATCATCTCATGATGGAAAAATACTGAGTCTAAGACTTTCTTAAGACAGTGGAAAAAACCAGTGATTATACCACAGACCATATATGGTAAGGTAACAAATGTAAAAATAAACATTACCTAAGTAGGTCACATCCCCTCCCTTTTGAAGAGGCAGATAGGTTCCACAAAAAAACATACATAAGGAACTAATCTGGCATAAAAAAAAATTCTACAAATGTAGTGAACCAAAATCTTAATACCAGGTGAAAACATCCCTAGAAATAAAAGGGAATTAACTCAAACTTTTACAATTCATGAAAGGGGAATAACCCTTTCAAAAAAAATAATACTACATCAAAGTCCCTCAGAAAGGGGTATTACAATATTTCCATGTGGGTACTATAAGTGGTAAACCCGACAGGGTAATTCCTTTTTTTCAATGACTAGCTACAATATCAACTGAGTCATATTAGACATTTTATCATAAAAGATTATGTATAATGAAAAACCACCTTAAAATAAGGTTCACCTGAAAATAAACAAAATATTCCACAGGATTGTAATTTAGAAAAAATTCAAAACTCAGAACTCACCCAAACAAACTTGTAAATGGTCTTTCTAACCACAACACATGTCACATGATCAATGTGGGTATTAAAATTTTACATCCTTGACAAACAGTCAGCCACAACATTATCAGTTCCCTTAATATGGGAAATTTCCAGATTAAAGTTTTGGAAATATAAACACCATCTTAATATTCTGTGATTCTTTTGTCCGAACTTGGAGGTAAATTTAAGAGGATCATGGTCAGAAAATACTATGACCGGGTTAATTGAGGATGTAACATAGACCTCAAAATGTTGCAAGGACAAAACCAAAGCTAAAGCCTCCATTTCAATAGTGGAGTAATTTTTTTGGTTCTCATTTAACTTTCTGGAAAAAAAAGGGATTGGATGGTCAATCCCCAGGTTGTCTTCCTGAAATAAGACTGAGCCAATGGCTGAGTTGCTAGCATCAATGGCCAGTTTAAAAGACTTGCTGAAATCTGGTGCAGCCATAACAGGGGCATTAGATAAAAATGACCTAATGTTTAGAAAAGCTTCATGACATTTATTTGACCATTCAAAGTCAACACCCTTTTTCAATAAAGCAGTAAGGGGTTCAGCAACAGCTGAAAATTTTTTACAAAACCGCCTGTAGTAACCTGCCATCCCAAGGAACTTTTTGATTTCTTTACAATTTTTGGGAGGAGGCAACTTCACAATAGCATCTACTTTAGCTTCAATGGGCCTAACTTGGTTAATTCCCACTTGATAACCCAAATAGGTAATTGAACATATTCCAAAAATCACTTTTATGCAGGTTTACAGTAAAATTAACTTCAGACAATTTTCTGAATAGGTCAGTCAACTGAACAATATGTTCTTCAAAAGTATCAGAAAATAAAACTTTATCATCTATGTAGGCCTCACATTGGTCAATGTCAGCAATGACAGAGTTAATGACACGCTGGAAAGTTTGACCAGCATTTCGCATACCAAAAGGCATACGTTTATATCTATAAAAATCATTAGGGGTTACAAAAGCAGATATTTCTTTTGCACGGTCAGATAAGAGGATTTGCCAGTACCCTGACAATAAATCATTTTTGGAAATTATCTTAGCTTGACCAACTTTATCAATAACGTCCTCTATTCGAGGAAAGGGGTAAGAATCAGCTTTGGTGAGCGCATTGACCTTCCTAAAGTCAGTCACAAACCTGAAAGATCCACCGTCTTTCGGGACTAAATAGCAGGGGGAACTCCAATTGCTGAAACTGGGTTTAATGATATCATTCTTGATCATGTAATCAATTTCATCTTTTATCAAAACAGCTTTTTCTGGGTTAACTCCATAGGGGTGTTGTTTGACAGCCTTTGCATCACCTACATCAACATCATGAGGTGGTACCTTTGCTTCTTTGGGGACATCCCCAAAAATAGAGAGAAATGTCTCAAATAACTGAGACAATTTATGGCTTTCCTCAGTGGACAAATGCATAAGGTGGTCATTTAAATGATCTAAAAAGGAAGAATTTACCAATTTTGGGGTTTCAGTTTGTCATGTATCACATCATCAGAAACATTTATACATACAGGTAAAGTAATTTTAGCTGTGGAATGAAGATTGGTACAATTATCATAATACTTTTTCAGTGAATTGACATGATACACCTGCTGTTTTTTTCTCCGGTCCGGAGTATTGATCACATAGTTCAAATCATTCAACCTTGAATGAACTGTGAAGGGTCCACAGTATCTTAAGGATAACGCATTGTTCAGGTTAGGCACGAGCACAAGGACCTTCTCGCCTGGATTGAATGTTCGTTTTCGCGAACTCTTATCATACAGTTCTTTCATCCTCACTTGGGCCTTTCTTAAGTTCTTGTGAGCCAATTCGCACACCGCTTTCAATCGAACGTGAAAATCGTCAAAGTCCTCCACTGGATGGTTACTGGTACCTGTCCAACGCTCGTGGATCAGCTTCAGGGGGCCACGGACAGAATGTCCGAACACAAGCTGAAAAGGAGAGTTACCTAGAGATTCCTTAACACAGTCTCTAGCGAAAATAGTCCATGGAACATTTTCATCCTATTGGGTGTTACTTTTAACGAACGTTCTCAGCATGGTTTTTAGGGTCTGGTGGAACCTCTCAAGTACACCTTGAGACTGAGGGTGGTAGGCTGAGCTGGTGAGGTGTGTAACGCCTAGCTTGGCTAACGCTTCCTGGAAATGGTGGCTGGTAAAGTTGCTGCCTTGGTCGGTTTGCACAATTCTAGGTAATCCGAAGGTAGTGAAGAACCGGGTCATGGCTCTGACTACAGTCTTTGCCTTAATGTTCCGTAAGGGGAACGCCTCGAGAAAACGGGTACTTGAACACATAAAGGTAAGGAGGTATTCGTTGCCCGCCTTGGTTTTCGGCAAGGGACCGACACAGTCCATGATGATTTTGGAGAAGGGTTCTTCTAACACAGGAATTGGATTCAAAGGGGCCCTAGGAATTTTCTGGTTGGGCTTCCCGGCCAGCTAATAGTTTGTGCAACTTTTGCAGTAACGCGCCACATCAATTCTCATTTTTGGCCGAAAGAACAGTTCTTTGATCTTCGTCATTGTTTTCGTGACTCCTGGGTGCGCTGACATCGGATGGTCGTGTGCCAGTTTAAGTATTTCATGCCGATAAGGTGGAGGGACCCACAGCTGGTTTTTACCCAACCATGGTTCGGCAGGTGAGGCATTCACTGGTACATAGCGACGAAAGAAGAGGTCGTTCTCGGAGAAATACTCCCCGTTGTCAGCTGAGAGTGACTTTTCGACCATCGCTTTGAGTTCCGCGTCGACTTGTTGAGCTTTAATGATGTCTTCCTGAGATATCTTCAGAGGTAAGCCCAGGCTTGGGTTCTCTGGAAGCATAGACTCCATTTTGGGAGTTGAATTTCCTGACGATGATGGTAGGTGTGGTTCAGGCGCTGTGTCAGCCAATTGTTTGGTCTGGCTTCTTGTCACCACACATGCAGGATACAGTTCATTATCATCATCTGGAATTGTTGACAAAGGGTTTTGAACCGTATAGGGGTATACTTGGCTTCCCGCAAGGTCATTCCCTAAAAGCAGGTGTACTCCTGGGACAGGAATACTATCTATCACTCCTAAAATGACTTCACCTTCGACGAGATGATGTTTCAGGGAAAACTTGTGTAGAGGGACCACAGTGGATTCTGCCCCCACTCCCTGGATAATGGAAACTTTCCCGGTGTTCGTCTCCGGTGTAATGTCCATTGAGCTCTTCAAAAGAAGTGACTGTGAAGCCCCTGTGTCTCTTAGGACGGTGATATTCCGCTGAGACAACGGATCACCTGGTTTGCTAATGACAGCTTCTGCAAGGAACGATGAAAAGTCAACCTTTCTCGATCCCTCGAGATCGGTAGACTCGGAAGAAACTGGATGGTGACGTGAACAGTCAAAATGTGACTGAACGTAATGGGTGGAGACTTGATTTCCTTCCTGTGGACACTGAGGGTTAGTGTCATTCCGAAGACTAGAGTTCAGATTTGAACTGGCTGCTTGATGGATGAGAGCATTGTGCGCTGAGGTACGCACAACCTCTCTGTTGACTTGATGACGCTTATAGCAGTCCTTTAGAAAGTTACCAGGTCTCTTGCAGTATTGGCATACTGCTCGACGACTGAGAGTGGATCTGGGCTTCTCTCTGGACTGTAACGACTTCAAGGATTGGCCAACAGGGGGACTGTTGCCAAAAAGGGGAAGTACAGGGTTGAGGCGGTTACCTGACACTTGTGGTCTCTTATAAACCAACGTATACGTGTCAGCCGACTCAGCAGCCTTCTTGATGTCGATTATCCTACTATCCAGGATATGTAGACGGATGTCTTCAGGTAGGGAATTTAGGAATTCCTCCCTCAGAACAAGTGATTTGAGTTTTTCAAACTCTGAAACTTCTTCTGAGTTTAGCCACCTCGAGAAAACTTTCTCTTTCTCGAAGAGAAATTCCACATAGGATTGAGTGGGTAGCTTTCGGAGTTTTCGGAATTTCATCCGATAAGCCTCTGGAGTTAATTCGTAGGCTTTCAAAATTGCAGTCTTGACCAGCCCATAGTTAGTTTGAACATCTTGAGAGAGTGCCTGATATGTGTTTGCAGCTTTTCCTGTAAGAACCGTACTTAATAAAGCAGTAATAGAAGTTTCGGGCCATTCACATGCTTTCGCTAAACTCTCAAATGAGTTAAAGAAGACAACCAAATCTATTTCATTAAACTTAGGAACCAGTTTCCCAAATTTGGCAATCACCTGCCCCACCGACAACTTTTTAGGTTCCTCTAGAGAAGTGACATCATCACTAACCTTACCGAATTCTAGTTCCAACCTCCTCTTATCTAAAGCAATTTTAGCTTCCAACTCCTTTTCCTTTAATAATAACTCCCTCTCTTCTAGAGGTTTCTCCTCACGGAGTATCACACCAGCCAACAAACTCTCTTCGAACACACCTTCAATGATAAAATGAACTATAATTTTATCTCTTAGCACTTCTGATTTCTGAGTGACAGAGTAATCTAACTTCAATTCCTTTACAACACTAATTAAATCTTTCCTACTTAACTTCTCTACCTCCTCAATTGTGGGTTTCAACAAAAAAGATTCCATTCCAACTAGTTTCAAAATCAAAACAAAACTCTAGTATAACAGCACACGATTGCTATGAACTTGACCTAAATCTAGGACACGACACGTCTGGCTCCTTGACCTAGATAATGTCACTAGACTTGAGCGGTATGTTTTAACACAACTCCACTGGGTTAAGAAACAACTAACTAGAGCTAAACCTAGTGTTTAAATGTTTAAACCAACAACTCGTACCACAAATTAAATCCCGGACGAGCCCCCACTTTTGTAACGAGCTCAATCTATCAGCCAGATAGTTGGCGAACGCTCCCGGATTCGTTTAACTGATTATACACAGATGGCTACAAGCCTAAATAAAAGAAAGCTAACACAATAGTTCACTAGGACTCGTACTTGATGTCTAGGGGAAACACTAGAGAAACTACTGATGCCAACAATACATTTAATCTGCATATAACTTTTAATGAGTGTACAAAGTCGTGGCAGAACACTAGATTTAAACAGGATAAAATAGATTTACAGAATGAACAAAACCCAACTTACAATTCGTGGAAAAAAATAATATGATACACTATCACAGCTTTTAACACTTCAGAAAAATCACCACAGTATACACATCACTGCTATAAGCATAAAGAATTAGTTAATCACAAGTAATATAAGAATATGCTACTTAAACAACTTAGTACTACACAGCGACACACAGGGCTTATTCTCTCTCAAAGACGTCTGGTCAAAGAACTGCCTCGAGAGATCTGTGCGCGGTCTATTTATAGACTTAGGCAACATGGAAGGTCACCTTCAAATCATAAGGCTATTGGTTGGGGTATCACCTGGTCCGCATAGACCAATCATCTCATGATGGAAAAATACTGAGTCTAAGACTTTCTTAAGACAGTGGAAAAAACCAGTGATTATACCACAGACCATATATGGTAAGGTAACAAATGTAAAAATAAACATTACCAGACCTAAGTAGATCACAATATATATATATATATATATATATATATATATATATATATATATATATATATATATATATATATATATATATATTGCATACTCAAAGAGAGAAATGAGAATTGAAATGATTTAAGTCACACAACGTACCTACGACCGATAGAGTTAGAGCGTCACTGGTGCTTGAGACACCATTGTATGTGTAAGTGCAGGTGTAGATGCCATCATCTATAGCAGCTTTTGCTCCAGTTATTTTGATAGTATCGTTTGTGCTATAACTGGTATTGTCATCTCTGTAATGTGAAGGAAAGTGTGTGAAACTGATGGACATGTAAACTCATGTTAATTAGGCCTATAACGTTTTAAACGTAAAGAAACTATTAAACTAAAATGAAAAAACACGTATACGCTTCAAAAATGTTTCCCATAATAATAAACTAATAAACCATACAAAATATGGTGATAAATTATTCTGTTTTACATTACAATTTATATTCAATAATTTAAATGTAGACTAATCTCTTTCTCTCCTATATATATATATATATATATATATATATATATATATATATATATATATATATATATATATATATATCTATATATATAAAGCAAAGTGGTCGGGTGCCCGATAGGGCACTTCCCGGCGCCGCAGGCGCGTCAAATTTGGCACGATGGTGCCTTGGGGCGATAGAACACGAGGGCTGGTGACGGTTGGCCGAAAAGTCTACGGAGATGTGGTCAAAACTGACCTCGACTGACCGGCGCCTTATATGGGCTATATTAAGAAAAAAAAATTCCTCCGACGACCCCCCTTGAAATTTTGTGAGGTGGTAGGAGAACCCCTTGGGGTGTCACAAAAAACTCGGCATATCTGGGAAAACTTCGTAAAGGGGTCAAAACTGACCAGTAGTATTTCCCTATATAATCTTTGTATTTTATGGGGAAAACAGAGGGTCATTTCAAAACGGATTTTAGGGCACTTACCTTCTTTCCATCTGGCTAAGTTTTGGCATGCTTATAGGTAAATGGCTTGGCCGTAGGGCAGACATGTCCGTTTCACTCAAAGCCCTCGACGAGGGCTAAAAAGTGACCGCGAGTGAAATTCTCTTTATATGAGCTCTATTACGGAAAAAAATTTCCTCCGACGACCCCCCTTGATATTTTGTGAGGTGGTAGGAGAACGCCTGGGGGTGTCACAAAAAACTCGGCATATCTGGGAAAACTTCGTAAAGGGGTCAAAACTGACCAGTCGTATTTCCCTATATAATCTCTGTATTTTATGGGGAAAACAGAGGGTCATTTCAAAACGGATTTTAGGGCACTTACCTTCTTTCCATCTGGCTAAGTTTTGGCATGCTTATAGGTAAATGGCTTGGCCGTAGGGCAGACATGTCCGTTTCACTCAAAGCCCTCGACGAGGGCTAAAAAGTGACCGCGAGTGAAATTCTCTTTATATGAGCTCTATTACGGAAAAAAATTTCCTCCGACGACCCCCCTTGATATTTTGTGAGGTGGTAGGAGAACGCCTGGGGGTGTCACAAAAAACTCGGCATATCTGGGAAAACTTCGTAAAGGGGTCAAAACTGACCAGTCGTATTTCCCTATATAATCTTTGTATTTTATGGGGAAAACAGAGGGTCATTTCAAAACGGATTTTAGGGCACTTACCTTCTTTCCATCTGGCTAAGTTTTGGCATGCTTATAGGTAAATGGCTTGACCTTTAGGGAAATCTGTCGGTTACACTCAAAGCCCTCGACGAGGGCTAAAAAGTGACCGCGAGTGAAATTCTCTTTATATGAGCTCTATTACGAAAAAAAAAATTCCTCCGACGACCCCCCTTGATATTTTGTGAGGTGGTAGGAGAACGCCTTGGGGTGTCACAAAAAACTCGCCATGTCCGGGAAAAATCGTTAAATGGGTCAAAACTGACCAGTCGTATTTCCCTATATAATCTTTGTATTTTATGGGGAAAACAGAGGGTCATTTCAAAACGGATTTTATGGCACTTATCCTCTTTACATCTGGCTCAGTTTTGGCATGCTTATAGGTAAATGGCTTGACCTTTAGGGAAAACTGTCGGTTACACTCAAAGCACTCGACGAGGGCTAAAAAGTGACCGCGAGTGAAATTCTCTTTATATGAGCTCTATTACGAAAAAAAAATTCCTCCGACGACCCCCCTTGATATTTTGTGAGGTGGTAGAAGAACACCTTGGGGTGTCACAAAAAACTCGCCATGTCCGGGAAAAATCGGGAAATGGGTCAAAACTGACCAGTCGTATTTCCCTATATAATCTTTGTATTTTATGGGGAAAACAGAGGGTCATTTCAAAACGGATTTTATGGCACTTACGCTCTTTACATCTCGCTCAGTTTTGGCATGCTTATAGGCAAATGGCTTGACCTTTAGGGAAATCTGTCGGTTACACTCAAAGCCCTCGACGAGGGCTAAAAAGTGACCGCGAGTGAAATTCTCTTTATATGAGCTCTATTACGAAAAAAAAATTCCTCCGACGACCCCCCTTGATATTTTGTGAGGTGGTAGGAGAACGCCTTGGGGTGTCACAAAAAACTCGCCATGTCCGGGAAAAATCGGGAAATGGGTCAAAACTGACCAGTCGTATTTCCCTATATAATCTTTGTATTTTATGGGGAAAACAGAGGGTCATTTCAAAACGGATTTTATGGCACTTACCCTCTTTACATCTGGCTCAGTTTTGGCATGCTTATAGGTAAATGGCTTGACCTTTAGGGAAAACTGTCGGTTACACTCAAAGCACTCGACGAGGGCTAAAAAGTGACCGCGAGTGAAATTCTCTTTATATGAGCTCTATTACGAAAAAAAAATTCCTCCGACGACCCCTCTTGAAATTTTGTGAGGTGGTAGGAGAACACCTTGGGGTGTCATAAAAAACTCGGCATATCTGGGAAAACTTCGTAAAGGGGTCAGAACTGACCAGTTGTATTTCCCTATATAATCTTTGTATTTTATGGGAAAAACAGAGGGTCATTTCAACGCAGACTTTAGGATACTTAAGCTCAGTATATCTGGCTAATTTTTTGCATGCTCCTAGGTCAATGGCTTGACCTTTAGGGAAAACTGTCGGTTACACTCAAAGCCCTCGACGAGGGCTAAAAAGTGACCGCGAGTGAAATTCTCTTTATATGAGCTCTATTACGAAAAAATTTTTCCTCCGACGACCCCCCTTGATATTTTGTGAGGTGGTAGAAGAACACCTAGGGGTGTCACAAAAAACTCGGCATATCTGGGAAAACTTTGTAAAGCGGTCAAAACTGACCAGTTGTATTTCCCTATATAATCTTTGTATTTTATGGGAAAAACAGAGGGTCATTTCAACGCAGACTTTAGGGTACTTAAGCTCAGTATATCTGGCTAATTTTTTGCATACACTACTATAGATGACTAGGCCGTATGGAAAAACTGTTGGTCAGACTCAAAGCCCTCGACGAGGGCTAAAAGATGATCTTGAGTGAAATTCTCCTTATATGAGATATATCTATATATATAAAGCAAAGTGGTCGGGTGCCCGATAGGGCACTTCCCGGCGCCGCAGGCGCGTCAAATTTGGCACGATGGTGCCTTGGGGCGATAGAACACGAGGGCTGGTGACGGTTGGCCGAAAAGTCTACGGAGATGTGGTCAAAACTGACCTCGACTGACCGGCGCCTTATATGGGCTATATTAAGAAAAAAAAATTCCTCCGACGACCCCCCTTGAAATTTTGTGAGGTGGTAGGAGAACCCCTTGGGGTGTCACAAAAAACTCGGCATATCTGGGAAAACTTCGTAAAGGGGTCAAAACTGACCAGTAGTATTTCCCTATATAATCTTTGTATTTTATGGGGAAAACAGAGGGTCATTTCAAAACGGATTTTAGGGCACTTACCTTCTTTCCATCTGGCTAAGTTTTGGCATGCTTATAGGTAAATGGCTTGGCCGTAGGGCAGACATGTCCGTTTCACTCAAAGCCCTCGACGAGGGCTAAAAAGTGACCGCGAGTGAAATTCTCTTTATATGAGCTCTATTACGGAAAAAAATTTCCTCCGACGACCCCCCTTGATATTTTGTGAGGTGGTAGGAGAACGCCTGGGGGTGTCACAAAAAACTCGGCATATCTGGGAAAACTTCGTAAAGGGGTCAAAACTGACCAGTCGTATTTCCCTATATAATCTCTGTATTTTATGGGGAAAACAGAGGGTCATTTCAAAACGGATTTTAGGGCACTTACCTTCTTTCCATCTGGCTAAGTTTTGGCATGCTTATAGGTAAATGGCTTGGCCGTAGGGCAGACATGTCCGTTTCACTCAAAGCCCTCGACGAGGGCTAAAAAGTGACCGCGAGTGAAATTCTCTTTATATGAGCTCTATTACGGAAAAAAATTTCCTCCGACGACCCCCCTTGATATTTTGTGAGGTGGTAGGAGAACGCCTGGGGGTGTCACAAAAAACTCGGCATATCTGGGAAAACTTCGTAAAGGGGTCAAAACTGACCAGTCGTATTTCCCTATATAATCTTTGTATTTTATGGGGAAAACAGAGGGTCATTTCAAAACGGATTTTAGGGCACTTACCTTCTTTCCATCTGGCTAAGTTTTGGCATGCTTATAGGTAAATGGCTTGGCCGTAAGGCAGACATGTTCGTTTCACTCAAAGCCCTCGACGAGGGCTAAAAAGTGACCGCGAGTGAAATTCTCTTTATATGAGCTCTATTACGGAAAAAAATTTCCTCCGACGACCCCCCTTGATATTTTGTGAGGTGGTAGGAGAACGCCTGGGGGTGTCACAAAAAACTCGGCATATCTGGGAAAACTTCGTAAAGGGGTCAAAACTGACCAGTCGTATTTGCCTATATAATCTTTGTATTTTATGGGGAAAACAGAGGGTCATTTCAAAACGGATTTTAGGGCACTTACCTTCTTTCCATCTGGCTAAGTTTTGGCATGCTTATAGGTAAATGGCTTGGCCGTAGGGCAGACATGTCCGTTTCACTCAAAGCCCTCGACGAGGGCTAAAAAGTGACCGCGAGTGAAATTCTCTTTATATGAGCTCTATTACGGAAAAAAATTTCCTCCGACGACCCCCCTTGATATTTTGTGAGGTGGTAGGAGAACGCCTGGGGGTGTCACAAAAAACTCGGCATATCTGGGAAAACTTCGTAAAGGGGTCAAAACTGACCAGTCGTATTTCCCTATATAATCTTTGTATTTTATGGGGAAAACAGAGGGTCATTTCAAAACGGATTTTAGGGCACTTACCTTCTTTCCATCTGGCTAAGTTTTGGCATGCTTATAGGTAAATGGCTTGACCTTTAGGGAAATCTGTCGGTTACACTCAAAGCCCTCGACGAGGGCTAAAAAGTGACCGCGAGTGAAATTCTCTTTATATGAGCTCTATTACGAAAAAAAAAATTCCTCCGACGACCCCCCTTGATATTTTGTGAGGTGGTAGGAGAACGCCTTGGGGTGTCACAAAAAACTCGCCATGTCCGGGAAAAATCGTTAAATGGGTCAAAACTGACCAGTCGTATTTCCCTATATAATCTTTGTATTTTATGGGGAAAACAGAGGGTCATTTCAAAACGGATTTTATGGCACTTATCCTCTTTACATCTGGCTCAGTTTTGGCATGCTTATAGGTAAATGGCTTGACCTTTAGGGAAAACTGTCGGTTACACTCAAAGCACTCGACGAGGGCTAAAAAGTGACCGCGAGTGAAATTCTCTTTATATGAGCTCTATTACGAAAAAAAAATTCCTCCGACGACCCCCCTTGATATTTTGTGAGGTGGTAGAAGAACACCTTGGGGTGTCACAAAAAACTCGCCATGTCCGGGAAAAATCGGGAAATGGGTCAAAACTGACCAGTCGTATTTCCCTATATAATCTTTGTATTTTATGGGGAAAACAGAGGGTCATTTCAAAACGGATTTTATGGCACTTACGCTCTTTACATCTCGCTCAGTTTTGGCATGCTTATAGGCAAATGGCTTGACCTTTAGGGAAATCTGTCGGTTACACTCAAAGCCCTCGACGAGGGCTAAAAAGTGACCGCGAGTGAAATTCTCTTTATATGAGCTCTATTACGAAAAAAAAATTCCTCCGACGACCCCCCTTGATATTTTGTGAGGTGGTAGGAGAACGCCTTGGGGTGTCACAAAAAACTCGCCATGTCCGGGAAAAATCGGGAAATGGGTCAAAACTGACCAGTCGTATTTCCCTATATAATCTTTGTATTTTATGGGGAAAACAGAGGGTCATTTCAAAACGGATTTTATGGCACTTACCCTCTTTACATCTGGCTCAGTTTTGGCATGCTTATAGGTAAATGGCTTGACCTTTAGGGAAAACTGTCGGTTACACTCAAAGCACTCGACGAGGGCTAAAAAGTGACCGCGAGTGAAATTCTCTTTATATGAGCTCTATTACGAAAAAAAAATTCCTCCGACGACCCCTCTTGAAATTTTGTGAGGTGGTAGGAGAACACCTTGGGGTGTCATAAAAAACTCGGCATATCTGGGAAAACTTCGTAAAGGGGTCAGAACTGACCAGTTGTATTTCCCTATATAATCTTTGTATTTTATGGGAAAAACAGAGGGTCATTTCAACGCAGACTTTAGGATACTTAAGCTCAGTATATCTGGCTAATTTTTTGCATGCTCCTAGGTCAATGGCTTGACCTTTAGGGAAAACTGTCGGTTACACTCAAAGCCCTCGACGAGGGCTAAAAAGTGACCGCGAGTGAAATTCTCTTTATATGAGCTCTATTACGAAAAATTTTTTCCTCCGACGACCCCCCTTGATATTTTGTGAGGTGGTAGAAGAACACCTAGGGGTGTCACAAAAAACTCGGCATATCTGGGAAAACTTTGTAAAGCGGTCAAAACTGACCAGTTGTATTTCCCTATATAATCTTTGTATTTTATGGGAAAAACAGAGGGTCATTTCAACGCAGACTTTAGGGTACTTAAGCTCAGTATATCTGGCTAATTTTTTGCATACACTACTATAGATGACTAGGCCGTATGGAAAAACTGTTGGTCAGACTCAAAGCCCTCGACGAGGGCTAAAAGATGATCTTGAGTGAAATTCTCCTTATATGAGATATATATATATATAAATAAATTGACGAACGATCCCCTTAATATTATGTGACGTCGTAGACCGACCCTGGAGGCTAACAAAAAAACTTTATTCCCGTCGGAAACAGCCATTATAGTTGTTAAATATGTTCATATACCGTAATTTCTTATATAAGCATAGCAACTGTTTGTAAAAAAAAAACAAAGACATACGTCATACGTTCAGTTTTCAAGGGAGGTAACGTTTTTTAAATTATTATTTTTCAAATAATTGTATACTATTTTAAACAGAAACAGAAAATGACGAAGTATAGCATTTGTTTTAGTACAAAATTAAGTTGTTAATTTAGTTACGTATCCCAATTAAATAAATAAATAAATTTCAAAAGGCAATGTAATAAAAACTGTGAGATGTACTGTTCATGGAAGCTGTGTAGTTCTAATTCCATTTTACTTATACATTGCGTACTTTCCGATATTTCTCTGCGAACGGTATTTAAATGACAAACTAAAACATTTTTTTTCTAAAGTTAGCATTACTGTTTAAATTAAAGCACTCAACACCAAATCCATCGCTAAATAATTAAGTATTCAAATTCTCAAATGTTATTTAAAAACCTAAGCGAAGCTAGGCAGTATGCCTAGTATATATATAAATAAATTGACGAACGATCCCCTTAATATTATGTGACGTCGTAGACCGACCCTGGAGGCTAACAAAAAAACTTTATTCCCGTCGGAAACAGCCATTATAGTTGTTAAATATGTTCATATACCGTAATTTCTTATATAAGCATAGCAACTGTTTGTAAAAAAAAACCAAAGACATACGTCATACGTTCAGTTTTCAAGGGAGGTAACGTTTTTTAAATTATTATTTTTCAAATAATTGTATACTATTTTAAACAGAAACAGAAAATGACGAAGTATAGCATTTGTTTTAGTACAAAATTAAGTTGTTAATTTAGTTACGTATCCCAATTAAATAAATAAATAAATTTCAAAAGGCAATGTAATAAAAACTGTGAGATGTACTGTTCATGGAAGCTGTGTAGTTCTAATTCCATTTTACTTATACATTGCGTACTTTCCGATATTTCTCTGCGAACGGTATTTAAATGACAAACTAAAACATTTTTTTTCTAAAGTTAGCATTACTGTTTAAATTAAAGCACTCAACACCAAATCCATCGCTAAATAATTAAGTATTCAAATTCTCAAATGTTATTTAAAAACCTAAGCGAAGCTAGGCAGTATGCCTAGTATATATATATATATTTCTCTCCTTTATATATATATATATATATATATATATATATATATATACACAAAAAACTAAGTGGTATATATTGGCCTATATCATATGTATCTCACTTAAAGCATCTTTCTTATTAAAATTTCAACCAAATCCCACTTCTGTCTGCGTGCAAACCTCCATTTTCCTCAATTTATTTGCATTCACAAGGTCTATTCTATAAACCACTGTGTTAAGAAGTTTCTTCTTACTTTTTCCACACGTACGTCACTCCTGTGTTATCACTTGAACCAGTGTCACACTTCAGATTGTAGTCACCGCCTGCACCAAACATTTGTCCAGTAGGTTCACGGGTGATTGTCGGTTTTATAACTGAAACAAATAAAATTTAAATTAAATTGTTAAATAATATTTAAAATAAAGTATTGTTGTATGTTAATGAACAAAATTCAAATTCAGACAGCGTTGAATATTGATTTAACATCGACATATTTGTTAAGATCAGATAAGTTTATTGATAAATTTGTTTCAATATCAAAGCTGTTTAATAATTTATGGATAAACATACGTACATGGTGAAGAGAAATATGTTTAAAACGTGCTTTTTTAAATACATTATTTTAAAAATTATACTTGCAAATAATA